>NC_000075.6:62489603-62729603 GCF_000001635.26 Mus musculus
ATCATGTGCTTGGCTGCTTGCCTAGAAGGTCTTGGTGACACAGAGCCTGGCATGAGGGTGTTCACAACATTCCTGCGTATGGTCCACATGCCCAACAGACCTTCTAGAAAGAGTGTAGGGTCCTCTCTCTACCAATGATAATGACGTGCGAAACAGTAAGCCAACCACACATGTGACAGTGTCCTGACTGTCCAAACTCATCTCACTCAGCCCTGGAGCTTAAGGAGGCTGCCTGTTTATGATTAAGGACAATGTCAGTGACAGGGGGAAGGGGTGTTGTGGGGGGAGGGGGACGGAGCGAACATCACCTTATGCTCAAGGACGCAAGCCACTGCATTTTTTAGAATCTCTCCCCGACGAGTGTGCTCTCACCATTGCCACCAACACTGTCCTCATCAGGCACAGAAAGGCTAAGTGACTGAGACAAGGCCACACAGCTGAGTGTGCTGGAAGGGGAGGCACTTTTGAGTCTGGGATGAAGTCCTCAAAGTGGGACTCAGCGATCACTCACGTCAAAACCACTGAGGGTGTGGGAGGTCACTGAGTTCCTGGGTCATTTCTTGAAAATGCAGCTCCCAGGTCCCACTCTGGGCCGAAGGAATCCACTGCAATCTTTTAGCAGTGTGGTCCAACACTCAGCAAGCTGACTCAGTGTCCTTGTCCCCTTGCACACCCCCAAATGACACAGAAGCACCCTGAAGTTCGAGAGTCCTTGTCCTATAGAATGGAGAAGGCCCTCCTCAGCCGACCGCACCCAGTGTTCACAGCCTAGGCTCTGAGCAGTCAGCAGGTTCGACTTTTGAAGCATTTGGAGGGTGAGCGGAGGATCTATGGGGGCCTTCTATGGGCTGCTGCCTTTTGCAGGGAAGCCCATACCAATCTTGTAGTGAGCTCAGCCTGGGCGACACCCAGCAGGCACTCAGTTTTGCCTCTGAGCAATGACCACACACCTGGCTCACAAGCTCTGCACTGGGTCTTAGCCAAGATGTCAAGAAGGAATCTTGTTTTTGTTTGAGACAGAGCCTCAATATTCAGCCCTGGCTGTCCTGGAGTTTACTGTGTAGACCAGGCTGTCCTCGAACTCACAGAGATCTGCCTGCCTCTGCCTCCCAAGTGCTGGGAGATGAAGGTTTAATTTTAGCAGCTGTATGTCTATTTTAATACATTAGAAAAAAATTAACACATATTCCAGACCTTTGATGTCACAGATGCTATTGTGAATGAATGCTAATGAGGGGAAAAGTAAAGAAAGAAGAGGAAGAAGAGGAGGAGGAAGAGGAGGAGGAAAGATCAGTTTAAAAATATGGTGTGAAAGATATACTACAGGTCTGTCACCTGCTTAGAGAGCCATCCCACTGTGAAATTATAGAAATCATGTTGTCCCTGCAAAGTACAATATTCTAAATTCCAGTTCCACGGGAAGGTGCTGTCTTTGCTCATTCCAGCTTCTGCCAGTCGGGCATGCCCTTTTTTTCCTGCCCAGCCACAGCTCAGTCTCAAGGCTAGCCTCACAGCTGACCTCAGACCTGTTCTTGCTCCTGGTATCGCCCTCAGCCTTGGTTCTCCTTGGCCAGCCGGGTTCCCCTTGGAAACAGCAGGAAAAGGGACCAGGGCCTTCTGAGCAGAGCTGAGCTCCAAAATGCTGTTCCTGGCCTGCCCAGCAGGGTTCTGTAGTCAGGAAGTCCCTTTAGGATCCTGGCCTGATGATAGGCCAGCCCCTCCCACATCCTCAAGGGAGCCCCACCCAGTGGAAGGCAGATAGCTCAGATAACCTCCCAGGGTCAGTCAGTCCATCCAGTGGCTGGGTCCTGAGATATGCTTATTTCCAGTGAAGACCACACCGTGAGGCCTCCTGGGAGCTTCAAGAGAAGGATGACAAGCCTGGACTGGAATCTACACAGACCTACATTCTAGTCCCATCATACTGCAGAGTGGCTGTGTGGCCTGAGCAAGCCTCTGAACATCTCTGTGCCCCTCCATCTGCTCTTACAGAGGGAGGCTTATTAATTTCCCCTCACCCACCGGACACAGGCAGAGTCAACGCCAAGATGCCCAGCTCATGCCCAGTACAAGGAATGCTACCTCTCCTGAGCCTCCCACACCTACATTTACCCAAGATGCTCCTGGGGAGCCTTCAGCTGCACGCCTCAGCTGACATCACCTACGCTGCAGATGCCTCCCCCTTCCCCTCTTTCCTTTTTTCCTGCTCACTCCCACTCTCTGTCCTTTTCCCTCTCTCTATTTGGCCCAGCTCCCAGATCTCAGGTACAGTGACAGACAAGACGCCTATGTGACTGGCTCTTGATAAAGATGCTGGCACTCTGCCTCCCCCACCTCTTTCTAGAACATGTAGCCCAGGCTGCCCTCAAATTTAATATGTAGCTCAGGATAACTTTGAACTCCTGATCCTCCTGCCCATATCTCTCAAGTGTTGGGATTACACGTGTGGGATATCACACGTTAATTAATGCTCTGCTGGGGAACCGAACCTCGAGCTTCATTTATGCTAAGCAAGCACTCTGCCACTGTAGCCCCTAGTATTTCTTCATTTTTTGATATGGACTCTCTATGTAGCTTTGGCTGGTCTTGAACTCTCAACGTTTGGCCATACAGAGTCACTTTCTAAACAAGGTTAGTTCACAGCTGAGGCTAAAAGTTGAGCATGGCAGATCTATCTGCGAAAAGTGCTCCTCACTCTGTAAGAGCTGGAGCTCTGTGTTTAGAGAGCCCCCAGGGTAAGGAGTCCTTCCTCTTGAAGCATCATGAGTTCTGGGAGTCTCCAGGCCAGGGTACACAGCAAGGCTACAATGGCTATGGTCATGTAGACCTAGGTTGGGAAGCCTTTCAAATGATTGGTGCACCATATGTGCATGCTGGGCAGTGGGCATCTGTGCCGCCCAGGGGTTAGAGGGAATGACATTATCTCTCTCTGGCTCCATGGTCCCACACTGGACCCTACACTCTGGTCCCTATAGCCAGTTGGCCTCCAAGTTGTGGCTACAAAGACAAAGAGCTTGGCTCCCTGTCAATTGGCAGTGGGAAAAAAAGGGGGGGGGGCAATAAGGTGTCTCTGGGGTACTTGGTGACAGGGCTTGGTTGCCCCTTCCCCTAAGGTTACCACTAAGTGGGAGAAGCCTTGCTGGCGGGAGCTGTGACATCTCTGTTGGGGAGAGGAAGTGTGCGTCAGCAGTCTGAATAATTAGAACTCTTCAGCACTGTCAATCACAGGTAGGAAAGTAGGCGTCGAGTCACTTTGCCTGTAGAGAAGCTGGTGCTGAGCCATGTGCCGTGTGTGTGTGTGTGTGTGTGTGTGTGTGTGTGTGTGTGTGTGTGTGTGTGTGTGTGTTTGTGTGTGTGTGTGTGTGTGTGTGTGTGTGTGTGTGAGAGAGAGAGAGAGAGAGAGAGAGAGAGAGAGAGAGAGTCTTCCTAAGCCTTGGGAAGGCTTTAAGGGGCTTCATCAGCTGAAGGCTTTGAAGTTGGAGCCGCAACTTTCTGCTTGAACTTCATGTTGCTGAGAAAATAAAAGGGGCTTTGTATAGAAAGCCCGTGGTGACTCTTGGTGCTCTCTGCTTGGCACTCTCTGCCTTGCAGGAAGAATCTGAATTAGCAAGGAAGGGGCATCTTTATGATCCTTGGCCAACAATTCCTGAACTCACTCCCCCAACTCACAAGGAACACAAACTCATCGTAGGGACTGTGTTGTGTTTCACATGGCCTTTCAGCTCAGAGTACTCGTCAGAGAGAGTGGCTTTCTCTGGAGGGTGGCAAGCTAACCAGCTGCTCCTCTTGAAGGGCATATGTGAAGGCACATTGAGCCAGGTGAAGGAAAGAGGAGAGAGGCACGCAGAGGGAGAAACTGACTTTGTGTCTCCATCCTTGTATGTTTGTAGAGTGCATGTATGGGTGTGTGGAGGTCAGAGGTCACTAGAAGCCATGAGGAGCCTAGATGGGCTTGGGCAGAGTGCTCATTGAGACTAGGGCCCATCAAGGCTAGCAAAGGCCCTGATGAGAAAAAGATCTTGCTAACAGAGCCAGGAGGAAAATGAAACAGGAGTTAGTCAACTGCAGATGCACAAAAAACACCCAAGATGGGACAAACTAGATACTTAATTTCTCAGGAGCCAACCATCCTGCTTATATTTTTCCCATTTTCATGTATGTGTGTTGTATATGTGTGGTGTGTGTGTGTGTGTGTGAATGTGTGTCTGTGTGATGTGTGTGTATGTGTGTATACACATCTGTGTGTGGTGTGTGTGATGTGTGTGTGTATGTGTGTGGTGTGTAAATGTATATGTGTCTGTGTGATGTGGTGTGTGTGTGTGCATGTGTGTCTGTGTGATGTGATGTGTGTCTGTATGTGTTGGTGTGGTTTGTGTGTGTGTGTGCATGTGTGTCTGTGTGATGTGGTATGTGTCTGTATGTGTTGGTGTGGTTTGTGTGCGCATGTGTGTCTGTGTACTGTGGAGGCCCAAGGTAAAATCACCCTTCATGGCTCTCTCACCTTATTTGATGAGGCAAGGTCTCTAAATCAAACTCAGAGCTCACTGATATGGCTAGTTTCCCTAGGCAGCTTGCTCTGAAGATCCCCATTTCTGCCTTCCAAGCCTAGAATTACAGGAGATTCCCCCAAGTCCACCTGGTATATATGTGGGTGTTGGGGATCCAAACTCTGATCCTCACATGTTCCCAATGATGGCTACACCATTCCCTAACCAAGTGGTTCTGAGCTGTATAAGAACGCTAGCTAAGCAAGAGGCCGAGTGAGCCGGAGAGCACCCTTTTCCTTCTACTTGCTCCTGGGTGTGGAGCGAGTTCCTCTGTCAGAGGAGATGCTGTGTGGAATAGCAAGCAGGCCTGGCTTCAAGTCCTCAGTGATGGACTGTAATCCATTAATTGAAACAAACCCTGTCCTCCTGTAGGTCACTTTTCACGAGTGTTGGTCATGGCGACAGCATGAACTTGGACCATTGCTTTTCTAAGAACTAGGGTTCACTTACCCAGAGAAGGGTGGGGCTGCTAAAGTAGTGTTCAAGTACTCCCAGCTCTGACACCTGACAGGGAGTGCTCAGCAATGCAACAGCCATTTGCTCAGATGTAGGTTTATTGCCAGAAGGCTTGGCTAGCTTGGCCTCCGCGTGAGGTCAGCAGAGAAGCCACCATAACCTAGAGATGTCCTGATTACACTCAGAGGAGTCAAAAGCCACCTCTGGCAGGCTGTGATTGCAGGGGCAAGAGGGACACTGGGCCAGTGACTCACAGTTTAATGTGCTATGTGGGTTGGAGGTGGTGCGAGGGGACAGGAGACTCTGGGACTTCCAGGTTGAGATATGGATGGAAAGAGGACACGTTGGCATAGCTGGCTGAGGAAAAGATGGCTTAAGTCAGTGGTTCTCAACCTTCCCAATGCTGCAATTCTTTAATACAGTCCCTAATGTTGTGGTGACACCCCCCCCCCTAACCATAAAACTATTTTCATTGCTACTTCATAACTGTGATTTTGCTATGATTACAAATTGTAATGGTAAATATCTGTGTTTTCTGATGGTACCGAAGGGGTTGAGAACTACTTAGCTTAGGTGAATCAGGATGGCTGCAGGGCACAGCCAGGGAAGTCCAGCACTCATCCTTTGGTATATAGCTCTGATGAGTGTGGAGGTCTGAGAGCTATCAGCCACTAGGAAGATTCAATGTGAGGAACAAGGCAGGGGCACTAGAGGCCATGAGGAACCTAGATGAGCCTGGGCAAGGTACTCATTGAGACTAGGGCCCATCAAGGCTAGCAAAGGCCCTGTTGAGAAAAAGATCGTGCTAACAGAGCCAGGAGGAAAATGAAACAGGAGTTAGTCAACTGCAGATGCACAAAAAACACCCAAGATGGGACAAACTGGCTACTTCAGTGGTCACCTTCCAGAACATGTTAAAGGAAGGTATAGAGTAAGGGGCCATCTTTCCCCTGTCCTTCTGCAGACATCCAAGCAGAAGCCATATCACCCCTAAAAGGCTGTAGCCTTCACATGATAATGTGGATTAGGCTGGCTTTACTAATGGCACATGTATTTACCCTGGTCACCTGCAGGTAGAGCTTGTCCATATCTTTGTGCAGAGGAGTTGGGAAGGATCATATGGGGCATGAAGGTTGCACACTGCTTAAAGGGACAGTGTAAATGGTGTCCCTGGAGTCATAAAGAAGGGTCCCAAGTGCCAGAGGACAGGGCAGAGCCACCATTGTCATCCTAGAGGTTGAGATGAGCAGACAAGACAGCCAGGAAGCTCTGAGAACTTGCCGGCTCTGCAGCAGAAGTTCCTGCTCTCAGAGGCAGGAGGCCTGGCCTCCAGCCACTCACTACCCCTGACTGAATGCAACACAGTGTGTTTCGAGCAAACTTCAGAGGTACTGAGGGATGGGGCTGCTCAACTCCAGCCACTCTCAGCTGTTCCAGCTTCCTGGCCAATTGGCTAGCAGAGGTGGCTCATTCCTGGAAACTCCAGGGGAAGCCTCTCCCTCCAGGGGTTGCTGCCCTGTATCTGAGCTGCCACCTCCCTGGCACCCCATATGGGCTGTGGAGTCTGGCTAAGCTTTGGAGTTAGTAGAACATAACTTCTCTATAGAACCATCAGTTGGCACCTGTCAGCATCAAGGCTGTGCAGGGACACTAACGTCAAGCATAGCTGCTCCAAACCCCAGCACTGCCTTACAAACCTGTACTTGCTCATTAACTCTAAGAGCTGTGTTCTCATCTGTGGAAATGGGGTACATGGGGCCTCAGGAGATGGTCCAGTCAGTAAAGTGCTTGCCAAACAAGTATGAGGACCTGTGTTTGCTCTCTAGAATCATTGTTTACAAAAAAAAATTGCTTGGGCATGCTGGAATGAGCTTCTAATTCTAGTGATGGGAAGGTGGAGACAGGTGGGTTTATGGGGTTTGTAGGCCAGCCTAATTGGTGAGCCCCAAGTTCTAATGAGAGAGTCTGACTCAAATAAGAAGGCAGACAGCTCCCGAGGAGTAACGCCTGAGTGCACCTGCATACACATGCACACGCTCACACACCCCTGCATACACATGTACACACATACATGCATACATACATGCACACACACATATATGCACACACACATACATGCATATACACATACACCTGCATACATATGCAGACACACACCTAAATGCATATGCATGCACATGCCTGCATGTACATGCACATGCTCACACACCCCTGCATACACATGTACACACATACATGCATACATACATGCACACACACGTACATGCACACACACGTACATGCATATACACATACACCTGCATACATATGCAGACACACACCTAAATGCATATGCATGCACATGCCTGCATGTACATGCACATGCTCACACACACACCTGCATACACATGCACACACACCTGCACACACTTTTACACACCTACATACACACACCTCTGCATATATGCACACACACCTGCATATACATGTACACACTCACCCACACCTGCATATACATGCACACACACATTCACATAGACATGCACAAACATACAACTGCATATACTTGTACACACACATCAACATATACACGTTTCCACATACATATACACCTGCATACACATGCTCACCCACACCTGCATACATATGTACACACACACACACACACACACACACATGCACATGCACATGCACCTGCACACACGCATGCATACGCATGTGCGTATATGCACGTGCAGAGGAAATCTGCTGGGGTGGGTGTGCTTCTGGGAAAGATTTTTTTTTTAAATTAACAAAAGAAAAGAGACAGACAAGAAAAGCCCTTTCTCAGCACGTTATCTAAGGCACTGCTTCCTGTCTTTGTTTGCATTTGACAAGGTAAAGCCTGGAGTGGAGCAGCCATCTTGAGGCCAGGAGGTAACAAGCACAAACCCAAGAAGCAAGCACAAGGAGAAGGCAGACCGAAAGGATTTAAAAATAAATAAATAAAAAATAGCCAAGCAGGTGTTTCCCCTGCCAGGGCACAGGAAACCAAGGCTCTCCAGGACCACGTCCCTCCCTCCCATCCGAGGAGGCCCCTGACGAGCCGACGGAACAGCCTGTGCCTGGCACACACATTACACAGCACGGGGGTCAGAACCACGATGGCTGGGGGAGAACAATAGATGACCTTCTCTCTTACTCCCTGGAACAGAGAACCCCACACAAACGCTGTTTGTTTGGTTTAAATCAGTTACCTTGGTCATGGCGTCTCTTCATAGGAAAACGAAGGCAACTAAGACACACCCCATCTCCTCCCTGATCTGGCTGTGGCTATTCCCTCCCATACTCTCAAATCAAAGGTGTGGTCACCTGAGCGCCACACTGCTGGCACCCTGTAGACTGGCTTCTACCCTAAGTCTCTCCTGACCCTGTTCCATGCATTTGAGACCTCAGCACACAGGGAACAGGAAGTGTGTGCATCTCCCTCTGACAGTGGTAGTGACAGTTTATAGCCACAGCCTGGATCTAGGCTCCTGCTTGTTCCTGCCAGATGCTCTGCTGCTGGGCACAACCTGGACAACTGGACAGGGCAGATCAATAAGGAACTTTCCAAACGCCCCTGAGCTCCCAACCTTGATGACATACATTCTCAGGCATTTAAACACCCCTAAGTGTCTGTCCACTGTGGAGCTTCGTGACTTTACCAGATTCCTGCATACACTCTGGGGCTCCTTGGCATCTCTTCGCTGGCTCCATCACCCGGGGTCTCCTCCATTAGCCCTGACCATTGACACATCATTTTCCTCGCCCCGTGGCAGGGTGCTCCTGACTACCTCGGCTGCCCTTTCTGCAGTTCTATTCCACGCCCCACAGGAAACAGGGTCTCCTTGGACCCAGCAAACTCCAGACAGGACTAGGGAATGATGGAGAGGTGGGATCCCAAGAATGGAGAAGTGTAATCCTTGATTGTGGACACAGAGGCCAGGAGGACACCCTTGTCTGCCATTAGCCAGCTACTAGCAAGAGAAGCACTTGCTTTGCTGATCTAGGTGGGTGCTCAGCAGGGAGGGCCCTGGGCATATGATTGGTAGGCTAATAACTTGTTATTATAAATGTCCATAGAACACCAGAACATTTCTCAGAAAATGAAGCCTGCCTCTCTATTTCTCCTTCCTTTGGCACTGACCCTAAGGTCATAGGCGGTGGTGAGAGGGGCTCCACCCTCCTTAGAAGCTTCTTTGAGGGCAGGTGAGATGGCTCAGTAGGCAATAGTCTGCTGCCAAGTGTGATGGCCCGAGTTCAATCCATGGTTTGGGGTTTTTGTATTGTTTTGTTTTGTTTTAAATTTTTGTTTCTTTCTTTAAATTGTTGGAGATTTGACCTTTGTGAGTTTGATGTAGCCAATGTGGAACAATCAAATCTACATGTGGATCAGACAAATTGCATTTCTGGCTGGTGGTTCTGTTGAGATGAAAGCTGGCTTTGGGAAGGTAACCAGGGCTTACCCATATTGAGACATGGCTGGGAAATGCAGGCCCAAGTCGCCCATCTCCAGCTCCTGGATGAGTCCCAAGCATTCTCTGCTGAGCCAAGGGAGCAGAGCCGAGAACTACAGGCTGAACAATTCCATTTCTGGGTTACCCTGGTGAAGCCCCAACCCTGAAGACAACACACGTGAGCTGTGGCAAGTCTGGGAGGGAGGAGAGCTGACCTGTGGTCAGGACAGGAGGACATCTCTGACGGTGAGGAAAACGCTTTCTTTCCTAAGAAGGACGGTTTCCTAGCTTTGTGTGTTTGTGACAAGCATAGCATGGGATCCTGAGGGGATGGGGAACCCAAAGTGGGATGACTCTGACTTCATGTAAATTACATCTCAATAAATCTGACTCTAAAGACACTACCTGGGTCTAACCCTGGGAATTGCAGGGCTCAAACATGCCCACCTCCCAGCTCATCCTGACAGGTGCCACAATTGAGATGAGTCTTTACTCTTCTCGTTGCTGCTATGACAAAATGCCTGATGCAATCAACTTGAGAGATGAAAGAAAGGTTTGTTTGTGTTCACAGGGAAGACATAACAGCAGGAACACAAGGCGGCTGTTGAGGTGCGTTACATCCGTAGCCAGGAAGCAGAGAGAGATGAAAGCAGGCACTCAGCTCGACTCTCATTGCCTTCTCCTCCTTAGGATCTTTAGTCCAAGATCCTACTGCATCATCGCTGTGACACAGGCACTTGCAGTGAGCCTTCCCACCTCAGTTAACCCAGTCTAGAAACTCCCCCACAGACGTGCCCAAAGGCTCATCTCCTGGGTGCTTCTAGATCCTGTCAAACTGACAGTACTATCACACAGGGCTTTCTGAGACCTGGGATCCAGTATGCTGTGCCCCCGAGTCATCCTGCATACCTCTGCCATTCCCAGGAGACCATGACGAAACTCCCAGTAGGGTTTCCAGACAGACAGAAGGCTTCCCTGGTCTTCTTCCCTAGAACCTAACCCACCGACCTGGAGCTGCCTCCCAGTCTTCCTGATTGACTTCAGTTCACATGGTGGGTGGGAGAGCTGACGTCACCCACTGCTGTCCCCTAGGATGGGTTGGGTGGGGCAAGGAGGTGGGTGGGGTGGACTGGACTGGAGGTCACACTGTCAAGTTTTCTCACATGAGCCAACTGCCAGGATTCTCGAATGACCTCTGTTTGGGGGAGGGGTAGTGAGAAAGGACATAGGACCTAAGCTGGTAGCAGGCCTAGCTTCTGCTTGGCTGCCCTATGGAGTCTAGGGGTCCTGAGCACAGGGAGGGGCGTATGAGAGAGGAGTTGCTGCCTTACAGTGATGTTCTAAGCAACCCCAGTGGTGACACATTCAGACAATCCCAGATCTGGGGAAGCTAAGGCAGGAGAATAGGGAGCGTGAGGTCACCCTAATTACACAGTATATCTTACTGATATGCAAACTGGATTCATAGGTTAAAATAAAGCAGGGAGCTGAGGATGGAGATGGTGCCGCCGGTGATGTGCTTGTCCAGTTCAGATCCCCAGCACCCACGTGAAAACCAGGTACGGAGGCATGTAAGCGAAGCTCCTCAAGGGTAGAGCCTCTGCCTGCCTGCCCTTTCCTCTGCAGCAGCCTGGAATTTGGGCAGAGCCTGCCTATGGAGGCTCTTCCAACATGTGGAAGCAACTCATGGTGCAGTGGGTGTAGGGCGTCTCCCCTGAAGCTCTCCCTGCAGTGAGCTACTCTAGTCTCTAATGGAGTTGGTGCTGTCCAGTGGTAGGATGGGCTGTGGTGGGAAAAGGCCAACTTCTCATTCCTGAAGATGTTAAAGAAATGGGAGGGCAGAGTTTGCTCGGGAGACGGCGCAGGAGGAAAGTGTATGGCATGCAAGCATGAGGAACGGGGTTCCCAGCACCCACGTAAGAATCTGGGCATGGTAATACGTGCTTGTAACCCCAGTGCTGGGAGGGGAGACAGGGCGATGTGTAGAGTTCACTGGCCAGTCAGCCCAGACATACTGGTGAGTCTCAGGTTCCACAGGAAACCCTGATTCAAAAAAAATAGGTGGAGGGGGCTGAGACATGGCTCAGAGGTTAAGAGCACTGACTGCTCTTCCAAAGGTCCTGAGTTCAAATACCAGCAACCACATGGTGGCTCACAACTATCTGTAATGGAATCTGATGCCTTCTTCTGGTATGTCTGAAGAAAGCTACAGTGTGCTCACATACATAAAATAAATAAATCTTAAAAATAAAATAGGGGGAGAGCCACTGAGGAAATCATCCAACATAAAGATGTATAACACACATGGAGATATATAACATATATGCACACACATATGAAGGAATGTAACAGATATATGAAGATGTATAACATACACAAACACACATGAAGATACATAACACATACACACACACATGAAAATGTACAACTGCACACATAAGGAAAAGAAAAGAAGAGAGAAGTTGAGAGTTGCTTGGTGAAGGAGTTAGAGCTGGGACAGCAGCAGGTTCGGGTTGACCTGGGGACACCAAGAGACCTTTCTGACTCAGAGCAAATGGCAGGCCGAACTGCCCACTTGATTTCCCAGCTGCTGGCAGCTCTCAAACACACCTGGCTCAGCAGTTCACACTCAAGTGAAGGTCACCATTATGCATGCTGTGTCACATGCCCTATCCAGAAAGGGCGCCATCTGAGTACACCTCCACACACACTCCACACTGTCCCCACAGCCACCCTGTGGCCACCACTGCCATCTCTAATCTCCTGAACATGGAGGTCAGCCAGGCTTTGGGACCTGTCCTCTGTCACCACCTCATGTCATTCCTGTTCCTAAGAGGACAGAACCACTGTCCCCAAACAAAGATTCAAAAGTAAGGTGCACAAGCCAGAAGATTCCTAATCTCAGGCTGTGGAGTGGGGTTGAGGGGGAACTCTTCTTCACTCCACAGCTTAAAATAACTGGCAAGACTCACAAACACGAGATCCGTCCTTTTGGGGACTCAGTTTGGTAGTCAGTTTTCAAATGTCATGATGTGAATGGCATAGCCACCAAGCCTCACCATTTCTACCAATTCAAATAATATTTTGTTTCGACACTGTGGTGTGTGGTGTGTGTGTGTGTGTGTGTGTGTGTGTCTGTGTCTATCTGTGTGTGTATCTGTATATGTCTCTCTCTGTATGTATCTGTATGTGTACTTGGTTGTGTGTTTGTAGACCAGAAGTTAATTTCAGACATCTTCCTCAGTAGCAGCCTTGAGACCAGGCCTCTCAATGGAGCTCACTGTGTGGCTGGGCTGGCTGGCCACTGAGCCCCAGGAACCCTCCTGTCCCTGCATCCTCGGTGCTGTGATTACAAGGTAATGCCACCATGTCCAGACTTCCCCTTGGGTTCTGGATCTTGAATTATGTTTGCATGGTAAGCACTTTACTCACTGAGCTTCCACCCCACCCCCAAGCCCCTAAGTCATGGTTATTTCAGCCTTTTGTTTGTTTTTATGCAATGCTTGAATGTGCTGGGAACATACTCTACACCATAGCTCCAGCTCTTAAACCTTTCTTTAAGTGGTTTTGTTCTGAAACTGAAGCATGTGCCTGAGCCTCCTTCTAAGCAAGTTTAGACTTTATATCGCTGATATAGACTAAAGAACTGCCTGGCACTTAAGCCAAAGCACATTCATTGGCCTCTGAACCCATCTTACATGGCACTGGTGGTCCTTGGTCATTCCTCAAAAAGCAAGGAGAAGGAGGCCCCTTCAAGATAAGGACCACATCTGTGTGAGCGACTGACACTTGGACAGATGCCCAGAAGTCTCTCCTTCCAATTTCTTCTAAGACAAAACAAACACCTGTTATTTTCATGTGGTTACGGTGGTGGTGGTGGTGGTGGTGGTGGTGGTGGTGGTGGTGGTGGTGGTGGTGGTGGTGGTAGTGGTTGAGACAGGGTTTCTCTGTGTAGATGTGACTGTCCTAGAACTCCCTCTGTAGTCCAAGCTAGCCTAGAACTCAGAGACCCAACTGCCTCTGCCTCCTAAGTGCTGGGGTTAAAGTTATGTGCTAACACACCCAGCTTAGATAAGGCCTACTTAACACACTGCAGGAAAATGATATATTATATTGCATGAAAAGGAAGATGATGAGATTAAGGTTAAAGGGCAGTGAGACTAGAGAGCCAAGGCAAAGTGAAAATGAATCTTTAAAGGAGTTATGGCTCTCAACTGGTCCTTGGAACTGAATCACAGACAGGGGCTCTGAGCCTCCCTGCAGACAGAGTGAAAAAGGGAACATGAATTGCTTTCCTTTTATTCCATCAGCAGGTGACAAAGGAGAAAACGCCCTCACATATGCCCCTAAAACAGCAGTTCTCAAACAGTTGGGTCATGACTCCCTGTGGGGGTGGCATATAAAATAGCCTGCATATCAGATATTTACATTACGATTCATAGGCTGGGCGTGGTGGCACACACCTTTAATCCCAGCACTTGGGAGACAGAGGCAGGCAGATTTCTGAGTTCGAGGCCAGCCTGGTCTACAGAGTGAGTTCCAGGACAGCCAGGGCTATACAGAGAAACTCTGTCTCAAAAAACAATAACAGAAAAAAACCAAAAAACAAAAAACAAAAAATGATTCATAACAGTAGCAAAATTACAGCTAGGAAGTAGCAATGAGATAATTTGATGGTTGGGGGTCACCGCAACATAGGGAACTGTCTGAAAGGGTCACAGCATTAGGAAGATTCAGGACCACTGGAAAGTAAAGATGGTTGATTGTCTCCGAAGCTGCTGACCTGGTGACGTCTGATCTCCAGGCAGGACCCTGTCTCTGCGAGCCCATCTCCTGTACATATGTGATTTTCCCCAAAGAAAACTTTGATCAGAATATTTCTCTTTCTCAAACAAAACAAAATAAAAAACCAAAAAGCAACAACAAAAAACAATGTCCTCATCTTACCTAGAGAATGACAGAGAAGAATCACAACGTGTATTCCAATTGTTCTTTGAGCTAACCCCAAAGTAAATGCCTGAACTCAAATTCAGCTCTTCCACCATGGCCCTAGGCAGGCCACACAACCCTTCAGAGTCTTCACATCCTTATTCCATATCACGAAGGTGTAAAGGGGCCTCCAGTGCAGGGCTGACTGAGCCTCAGGACCAGAAGCCCCGCCTCCTGCGCCCGGAGCATCCTCCTCATGTCTACAGCCCGGGTTCCTGGGCTTCAGTCTGGTTGAGCCTCCCTTTCTGTTTACTGAATTCCCAGCACACTTTTGGATCAGGTTCAAGTGCCACTTGAACTGGGGATCGCCTCTGATGTCTCAATCAAAACAGCCCATTTCTTGCTCTCTTTGCCTGCAGTACAGAATGAAACAATCCACCAACACAGGAAATACTGGCTGTCAGCTCACACTGGAGGCCCGCCTCCTACTAGCAGCTTGTCCAACCAAAAAGATGTATTTCAGATAGTAATTTTTAAAAAGCATTTAAAAATTTTAAATTATAATTTTATTTAGTTTATATGCACACGCGCACACACACACACACACACACACACACACACACACACACACACACGCTGGTGTTGGTACACCCACCAAGTTGTGCTTGTGGAGGTCCTTCCACCTGGTGAGTCCTGAGCATGAAACCAGGTCGTCAGGCTTAGTGGCTGGCACCTTGACCTGATGGGCCACCTTGACAGCCCAGTAGGTGTGTTTTGTCTTTTCTCTTTGTTTGTTTGTAAAACAGAGTAGAACCATAATAAATTCTATTCATGATACAGCTTTTGATTTATCTATTCATTGTATATAAAACATACATTATGTCTCCCCTTCTCCCTTCCTGCCTGCCTTTTTCTTTTTTTGTGTGACACTGATTGAGCCCTCAGCCCGGACCCTGCCTGCTAGTAATTGCCATACCAACTGGATTGCACTCCCAGTCCACAAAGTAATTTTCTTACCCGGCAGGTTTATAAGTCTGAATGCCAGCCATAGCACTAACAAGGGCTCCTGGAGAATGAGGACCCACCCTAGGTCTCCCCTGATTCTGCGGCTTCATGAAGTGCTTGGCACATATCAGCTGCTCAATAAAGACTTTTCAGCCAGGTGGTGGTGGTACACGCCTTTAATCCCAGCACTTGGGAGGCAGAGGCAGGTGGATTTTTGAGTTTGAGGCCAGCCTGGTCTACAAAGTGAGTTCCAGGACAGCCAGGGCTACACAGAGAAACCCTGTCTCGAAAAACCAAAAAAAAAAAAAAAGAAAAGAAAAAAGAAAAAAAGACTTCTCTAAGTCAGCTGGAAATCTCAGGAGCCCTGAGGAAGACGCTGAACCCTGCAGTGCAGGGGCCTGCTCTGGGGTCAACCCTGCAATCTGGCACCGTTGCCCAGGGCCCTTCCAGACACCGTAGGAAGGCAGGCCTTTCCGTGGGGATTTGAGATTAAGGCTACTGTGTGTGAATAGGAGAATGTGCTTAGTCCTTGTTTGTCTAAGGTTGACTGTGAAGCCCCTGTGTTTATTGCTTAGAAAGTGGCAGTCTTTGGGACAGCACAGTGGGGGAACACAGAGAGGAAAAGGCCTGATGCTCATCTGATCTAACTCTCCTGAGCTTGCTAACAGTGAACCTGCACTCACTTGCTCTCCTGATGGATCCTTGTACATACATACACACTCTTCATATCATAGGTAGGAACGAGGAGGCCCAACATGGAACTGAAGTCCGGGACAGACTAACCAGGGAGCTGAGACAGATCTAAGTCCCTCGAGGGACTGAAGGACAAATTAGATTGTAAATGGAGAAGGGCCTAGAAAGCAGGTCAAGTCCCTCTGAAGAGACAGGAGTCAGTGGCTAGCTCCAGGGTCTTCTGACACGAAGGGAAGGGCAATGGCTGGCACACCCATCCCTCCCCAACTTGTCTCTGGGTTCCAGGGTTCCCTAGCTGAAACTCTCCAGGACCACCATGGACTGTAGAACCATGCAATGAAGGGTGATGGCTGAGAGGCAGATGGGCCTCAGGCTACATCTGTGCCCTGACAATCCCTCAGCCATTTTGAACCTCTCAGAATCCAGTGTCCTTCTGGAAGCTAGATTACAACTTCCTTCCTCTTTGGCTTTGACTGGAAGGACTGAGAGAGGTAAGTTAAACAGCTAGGAAGTGTTCACAATGGGAGCCCTTCCTTTACCTTTCACCTCCCCTCAAAATCCTTTCCTTCCACCTCAGAGATTTCTCTGAGATAAAAATAGAACCCCTCTGACCACGTGTTCTGCCCAGACATCTTCAAACTCCAAACTCCCTTGACTTTCTGTAAGTTGGATTCCGTTATTTCATTTTAGTAAACTTCACCCATCAAAGTCCTTTGTCATCTCAGATTCTAGTTGGCCGAGAACGTGTGCGCATGGACACATACGAACACTCATGCTCTCTCTTCAGCCATGAATTCCACACATCCTTCTGGGAAAAAAAAAACCCAGCTCCAAAGCCCTTCTCAGATTTGCACAGTTGGAAGCTTCTGGCCGTGTGACTCCTGAACACAGTGTACCAGTTCCTGCCTGTCTCCCTGTGGGCCTATCTGACTCCCACATGTGATGACAGGTGCTCCACATACAAGAGTCAGTTCCCTGCTCTTGGTAAACCAGGTCTTCTGTGCACTTATGCTGTGGGCAGAATCAGCCAAGCGTGCTGTGTCGCACAGGCGGCCACAGCACACTCATGGCCTGTCCCATGGGTAGACGTTACTTAGAAGACTTACAATGGCCCACGGCATCCAGGAGGATCTTAAATCTGGGTCCCTTAGACAGCTTCCTGGGTGAGGGAATGTTGCAAGACAAAGACAGCTAGGTCAGGCAACGAGGGACCAGGGGCTGGACGACCTTGAGCGAGGCCTTTCTTTTTAGTGGGAGTCACGGCAAAATTTTGAAGTCTATAAATATGACTTAAAAAAAAGCTAACTATCTGTCTGAAAGAAACTAGGACAAGAAGAGCTTTTTCAAGCAATGTACATCCTGCCCGAGATTTTCTTTCTGTCTCTGTCTCTCTCTCTCTCTTTCTCTCTCTCTCTCCAACAGTTGAACCCAGGGATCCCCCCCCCATTCTACCCATTACTGCTTTACTTCAGTGACACCCAGCCCCTGAGAACCTTAGCTCCCCCAGCCCCCATTACTACATAGGGTAACTTGGAGGTAGAGACGGGGCAAAGGCCCTGGTTTGCGGTCTGATCAGAGGTCCCCAGCAGTGGGTGACCCATTTATGCCTCTCCTTGGGCTGTTTATAGCACGGGCTTGAAAATTCATCTAACCAACCTGAGCAAGGATGGTCTATCAGGACAGGATTCTCCCAAGGACAGGAGACATGAAGTGGACAAAGCCACTTGGGGGAAGGCATAGGCCTTGTACATAAACTGTCTACATCGGATCACCCAGGGCCAGTTCTCTCAGAGACAATTCCTCCATTCTCTTTATTTGGAGAATCACGTATCTCTTCCATCCACCAGTCAACCAGTCAGCATCCAGCAGCGGGCGGGGCTCCAGAGTCTCTCTTGGCTTAGCCCATTCTAGTTGTTCTAGAGTGGGTAGCTCAGACATCTGAGGCCAAGATGTGAAGAGTTTCGGTACCTGGAGAGGGCCCGCTCTCTGGTGTGTAGATGGAAACTTCCAGTTGCATTCTCACAGGGTGGGAAGGGGAGAGGCCTGACAGGGTTTATTTCTTTAGTTACGTTTTTGAGGCAGGCTTTCATGTGTTCTCAGTCGTTCTTAAACTCTCTATGTGGCCAAGGATGACCTTGATCAGATAGATGATCAGAAGATCTTCCTGTCTCTACTTCCTAAGTGCACCATTATGCCCCATTTATGCAGAGTTGGGTATGGAACCCAGGGCCTCCTCATGCATGCTAGGCAAACACTCCACCAACCAATCACTCATGAAGACTCTGCCCTCGTGCTGTAAAAATCACTACCTAAAAGCCCCACCTCCTAATATCGCCATTTGGGGAATGAAAACTTCAGCATAAGTAATTTAGGAGAAGCAGGCTTGATAGGGTAAGCCTGTCATCATAGCTGCTTAAGCAACTGAGAGAAGATAGTTGCAAGTTCAAGTTCAGCCTGGGCTACCTAGTGTGTTCAAGGGCAGCCTGGGCAACTGACAAAGATCCCGTTTCAGAAAAAGGACTAGAGAAAGAGGCCATTTTCTTAGCATGTACAAGGTCCCACTGTTCAGTTCCTAGTGTCACAAGACAACAATAACAGTAATAGTAATGGTCTGGGGAGGATGCAAAAGCCCAGCACAGGTCACATCTGCTTCCCTAAGCTGTGGGCACACAGCAATGGGGCAGAAACTCTTCTACATTCCACACTCACCATGGGGACGCTCTGTACCATGGTCTGGATTAGGGTGTTCAGAGGGAAGCAAGACCTGGCTAGTCACCCAAGGAGCAACTTGATCTGGTGAGGGGGTGGGGGTGGGGATGATTAAGTTTGCTCTGATCAAGGGACCACCCTGAGTTTTTCTCTTGGGTGCCCAAGGCCCTCAGGACATACGGTAGGCATTCCAGGGAATGAATGGGCTGATTGGGATCAGAGTCAGTTATAAAGTTCCTGTTAATGACCAAGAAAGCCTGGGTGTCCCAGGAGGCAGAGGGACAATTTCTCTCTTAACTCTTGTCAACCAGCAAGGTTGACAATCGCCCATGATTCTGCCTGCCTTTCTCTTCTCAGGGACCTCACTGGGAATCCTGTTTTTAACAATCAGAGCCCCCACTGGACCCTCTCTCCTCCCAGTGCCTGGTAAACAGGACCGTGTGGGGAAACTGCCTCACCCAGGCCAGCTCCCACACACTGCAGCTTTGTTCCAGCCATTACTGCATAATAGATGGGCACAGGCCTGGACCAGCCTCGGGCGCATCTTGGACAACAGGCCTGTCACTAAGAGGCTGTGAGGGGCATAGTTAGGACACAATGATTTCTAGTCAGAGCTGAAGACTGGACAAAAGGCCCATCCCCCAGAATGCAGGATGGAGATGGAAAAACGGCTAGTCTCCCAAGGACTCTGCTGAGTCCTGAAATCCTTCCAGTGACCCTCCAGCCATATCCTTGACCTTGAGGATTAGCTGCCTTTCCTAATGACTGGGGGGGGGGCAATAGTCCCTCTTCCTGCCTCACCCCCTCCCTATGCTCCTTCTTTGGGGATTTTTTTTTTTAAAGCAGGTGTTACTACCTCATCAGAATCTGAGATGCTCCACACAGTCTTAGGCTGTGTGGTTTCTCATTTTGTTGGTTCACACTTTCCTCAGGTTCCTCTCCCCTGTTTGTGCCCACACATGCGGGCGAAAACCACATGGGGACAAAGAATAAGGGCGATGTGTCACCAATCAGTCACTGCATGCTTCCTAAAAAAAATTTTTTTTAAAGAAGCTGTACACAATTTTGCATGATGCCACCCTTTCCGTCGATGGATATTTAAGTAGAATGAAACACACGCAGCCCGTCCCTCTGTGAGCAGAGTGGGTGATGTACACTCAGCTGTTATAGCAACAGGGATCTGCCACACTTGCCTTTGAACCATTCTGTCAACCCATTAAAGATGAGTTCAGGGGTTCTCCCAGGAGCAAAAACACTTATTCCAAGGCCAACATCTAGAGTTTGTGATTCAGGAAGTCAGGGTGAGAGCTTGGGAACCCGCACTTTAACAAGCACCCCACAGGAGCCAACAGGGGCCGTCACAGACCACATAGGACACAGAGGCTAATGAGGAAGTGATACAGGTTTCAAACAGGGACCACACAGTATGCAAACTACAGGTGCTAAATCTATAAAGATGAGGCTAAACACACAGAGCCCTGGGACTGAAAGCAGAAATGGTGGTAACAGGATTCTGGAGCCACCTTAAGATGCCATGGGGCAAAGCGTCTTTCTGTTGAGAATCTTGGCAACTTTATCTATCGACGCCGGTACATACAGAGATTTGCCACAGGCTGGGATGGAGGTAGTAGGCATTTTAGTAGATTCCAGGTTCCAGACCCAATAACCTCCAGGGTTACTCTAATTTAGGTTTATAAAAGCTGTGGTCTGATAATCCCTGTTAACAGGAAGGTGTTTTAAAGCAAGCTTTCATCGTATAATAAAAAGAAATTTATGGAATTGTGTGTCGTCAATCTTGAAAGAGACAAAGAAGGGAGGGGAGGATGCAGCTCAGTTGTCGAATACTTGCTTAACAGGCACAAAGCTCTGGGTTCCATGCCCAGCATCACATAAACCCGGCCCGATGGTGACACACATCTGCCATCAAATCTCTCAGGAGGTGGAGGCAGGAGGATCAGAAGATCAAGGTCACCTGCATCTACACAGAGAGTTTGAAATTAGCCAGGGCTACAGGAGAATCTGCCTCAAAAAGAGAAACAAATAAATAAGCAGAGAGCCTTGTACCTGCCAGTGGACGGAAGATGGGTCAGTCCTTCAAGGTTCACTGCATGGAAATGAACCGGCTGAGAGGTCTAAGATGGGAGAGAAATCATGATTGATCTGGTCTGACACACGTCAGTTGGGTAAGCCATGGTAATGAGCAGCTGCTACCAGCACACAGATGTTTGAAGCCCGGAAGCACTGAGTTTGCACATTTGATTTTTGCTGAGATAGCTCATTTCCCTGCTCTCTCCTAATTATAGCCTTAGAGGTTAGCTGGAGAGGAAAGGACTACATTTCCCAAGAATCATTGCAATTTAGTGTGTGGCCACATGACAACGTTCTAGCCAATTAGATACTTAACACTGGCAGCACCTGGTAATCAGTGGAGGAAGGGGAATAAGTTGTTTCTGTGGCCCTGCTGGGGAGCCATTTTAGGTGCTAGAGCAACGCACCAAGTACTTGGGCCCCTTTAACTTGGAAAAGGAGTCAACTGAATGGCCAGCACACTTACTTCTAGATTGTGATGTGACACATAAACCGACTTCCATTTTGGTCATGCTAATTTAAGTCTTTATTAGAGCATCCTGAATCGTGTCTTTGCCCCAAGCACTGTGTCTAACTCCTCTAAGTTTCCATGGCACTGCATGGGTGAAGGGCACAGACAACCTGGTTCTGAGAGTGTCAGCTAAGGCAGAAAGTAATCAGCTACTACTTAAGGCCTCAGTATTCTACCCTACCGTTCTCTCTGCAGACCATTGAGTGAACAAATGAGCCACAAAGAAGCAGAGTGAGTGGCTGGGGGCAGTTAGAGGCCATGTTGGCAAGGCCAAGTGCAGAGCTGGAAGGAGCCACACAGTATCCAATCCCACTCTCTGGTTTATAGGGCAAGGAAGGAAGGTAGGAAGATCTGAAGTCACGTTCAAAGCTGGAAGCAATCAGCAGGCTCAGGCTTGAACCCAAGTGGCCGGATCCTGCCGAGCTCAGGGCACTTTCTAGACTCTCCCAACTGCTGGAACACTCAGCTCAGAGGGACTTGGGAGTATGCAGATCTTACCAAACACCCTCTTTCACCCCAACACTTCTAGGCTCTCCAGCTCCACCCCAGACCTCGGGGCCTTCTGAGTTCTTTTCCCATCCTGGTGGACCGTGTCTATACAGAGCTGTTCCCACACACCATGCTCAAGGGCTGGGCTCAGGGCCTGCTCAGCTGAGTCGCCTGGAGTGTGGACAGCTCATTTCCCAGTCTCTTGTTAAGACAAATACAGCATTTTCCAAAGCCTTTCTCTTGTTTCCCCCTTGGGCTCTTTTCTTGGCTGCTTCTAAGGTGTGAAAGGGAAGGTGCCACCTGTCACCACTGGCTGTTAGTTAATGTCTCTTATCTCTAGGGTCAAGGGCAGGGTGGAGTCTCAGGTCCATTTTTCTCTGATGTACAGTTCTGATGCTGCATTGCTGCCTCCCCTAAACCTGCACCTCACAGAATCTGAAATTCTTTGGGTGAACCTTGGAGAATTTCATTCTGCAAGCTGACAAGCCATTTTGATAAGTGAAAGAAACAGTTTGGTCCTTGGGAGACCAGAGAGACTTGGAAGAAACAGCTCGCTACGCAGGAACAGGGAACAGACATAGGATTTGGTATATTTATCTGTTTTTCACTGCTATAATACCTAAGGTTGGTAATTTTATAAAGAAAAGAGGTTTGGGGGGGGGATTTGTCTAGCAATGGACTTTCTGCCGGAGAGTCTCTCAGGAACTCCACTCTGATGATGTTAACCAACCCTGATAACTTCCCAGAGGTTCTACCTTTAAGCACCATTGCTAATTGCCTTTCAGCTTGTGTATGTGTGTGTGAGTGTGCACGTATGTGTGTGTGTGTATCTCTGTGTGTGCTCACACTTGAGGTGTATGTGTGCATATATGGAGACCAGAAGTTGACAATGGGCATCTTCTATCACTTTCCACCTTATATTTTGGAGTCGGGGTCTCTCATTGAACCATATATGTATATGAAGCACGTCTTACTATATAGCCTTGGCTAGGCTGAAACGCTCTATATAGACCAGGCTGGCCTCAAAGTCCCAGAGATCTGCCTGCCTCTGCCTCTGCCTCTGCCTCTGCCTCTGCCTCTGCCTCTGCCTCTGCCTCTGCCTCTGCCTCTGCCTCTGCCTCTGCCTCTGCCTCTGCCTCTGCCTCTGCCTCTGCCTCTGCCTCTGCCTCTGCCTCTGCCTCTGCCTCTGCCTCTGCCTCTGCCTCTGCCTCTGCCTCTGCCTCTGCCTCTGCCTCTGCCTCTGCCTCTGCCTCTGCCTCTGCCTCTGCCTCTGCCTTGGGAGGGCTAGAATTACAGGCATGTGCCACCCCACCCCCTTGAGTGTCTTGCAGATATTTTTGACCTAACATCCTGAACCGGAATGAGGGATCCTTTAATCTACTTGGCCCGTCCCTGAGACCCCTGGTACACGGAAGAGTCCCTGCCACATCCTTACAGCCCACCTTGAGATTAGATCTGCACAGTCACCATTGCTACCTATAAAACCTCATATCCCTCTATTTCCACTTAAAATTTGGTTGTACAAAATTATTTATTTATGAGTGTGTATGTGTGGCGTATGTGTGGGCACACGTGCCACAGCACACATATGGAGGTCAGAGAACAGCAGAATTGTTCTCTCCTCTCAGCCTCACATGGGTGGCGGAAGTCACGCTCCGGTGATCACATGGCAGGTGCCTTCACCCACTGACTTGATCCCACCAGTCCCTACCATTATTTCTGCTTGGCATGTATTTCAGTGGTATCATTATGTGTGTGCATGTACATGCACAGCTGTGTGTGCATACGTGGATGTGGAGGCCAGAGCTGTCATTCCTCAGACATGGGCCACCTTGTTTTTTGAGATAGGGCCAAGAACTTGCCAAATAGTTAGGCACCATCATGCCTGGTGTGTGTGTGTGTGTGTGTGTGTGTGTGTGTGTGTTGGTATCTGAAGAGCGGAACTCAGCCCTGATACTTGCATGACATACACATCACCACCTAACCAACCTCCCCAGCACATATAAATTTTAACAGCTGCAGAATGTTCAATTGGAAATATGCTACTTAATGCACTTAACCAGTCTCCGGTTGTCAGGCCCCTCTTTTGCTTCCACTCTGGAGCTGTATAAACAGTGTTCTGGCGAGCATCTTGATGCTCAGAGCCTTTCTCTGCGTTGGATTACTTCCTCTGGACACATTCCCAGGAGTGGGATTACTGGGTCACAGGATGTGGACATTTTTACGGCCGTGAGACATGTTGCCAAATTGCTCTCCAGAAGGCAGACACCTCTTTACTTTGTGTGTCTTTGATAATGGTTTATACAGTTTTGGACCATGTTACCCCAGGATCCAGGATGATGCTGGGCAGCTGGGAGTTTGGACTTTGTCTCTCTACTGAGAAATGTCTTTAAAGTGGCTTAATAGTTTCCTGACTATCAAGATTATAAATGCATGGTATAGAATGCAGTCAGCGCGGCGGTAGCCAGACAGAACAAAAGCACCGTGAGCCCTCCTTTCTCTCCTTGGAGTCTGAAGGTGGGGGTTTCCGGTGTTGGAATACTAGGCTGAAACTTTGGGCTGAATTTGTCAGGAAGTGAGGAGGTTGTATTAAATCACAGTTTATGCCTAGGGAGAACCTGATCCTGCCAGAGTTCCCAGGAAGACTTGGACAGTCTAGCCATGTGGGATCTCAATCTCCTCCTTAGTGTGAAATTCCACAGAGGACCAGCAAGGCTCCCTCAGGGATGTCTCCTGAGCATCTCTGCCTTCACCAGTCAGGTGTCTGCCTCTCCTTGGGCATGGTGCAGTCCTCAGACAGAAGCTTGATCCATTCCTAGTGAGGAGATGGTTTGATGCTGGACAGGCCACAGAGAGCCAAGCCTCGTTCCTGACCTTAGAGGCTAGCACTGAACAGAGATCACAAGACATTCTGAGCAACGCTGAGGCCCTGTAACTGGGAGTTCTGGAGTAATGACCTTGAGCAGACACAGTAAAGGGGAGAGGGGATAGCTCAGACCACCGAAGTGTTCACCAAGCCCTGTGTCAGGTGCTTTGTACACGTAAATCACACTGACCGATCGCAACACTTCTGCCTATGGAGAGACTACTATTGTTCCCCACACTTACAGATGAGGAAACTGAGGGTTCAAAGCTTGTCCAGGACCTCAGAGCAGAAGGATAGAGAGGGAGAGGATTGGAACATGTTGTACCTCTCACCCTACAGCCTGGCTCTCATTCTGAATCTAGGATGAGACCAGTGACCCTGACTTCTGGGACGATATGTCTGCCCCCTCCTTAGTCTGTCGGCCCTGACCTCCCATTCCAGGCTAACATCCACACCTCAGTGTGCGACCGCTGCATACAGAACATCACGGGTTCAATAGCTTAAGCAATGGCCATGTCATTTCTCAGAAGTACAAGACCAAGGTCCGGGAAGGCTGGTTCCTGGTGAAGTCTCTCTTTCTGGCTTGCAGACCACAACCTTTTTGGTACATCTTCAAGTGACCTTTCCTCCCCCTAACTCCCGTACCCTCTGCACCCCACTTATGACATCAGTCCTGCCTAAGGCCTTAACTCCCTGAGTGCTCTCAACCTCATCTGATCTTGGATGCTAAGCAAGGACAGGCCTGGTTAGAACTCGGATGGGTGGACAGCAGTTCCCTTGGGGTAGGGTTCTACTTCATCACTTCACTCAGCCCAATTTCCTCATCCAGTGACCATCTCCCAATGCAACGGGGGTTAGAATATGAAGCTGGGAGCACACCGAACAGCTCACTCTGACCAGCTCAGTCAGCAGTACCCTAACTCTGTCCCCTACAAACCTACACTCCCTGACATCGGCGTGTGACCTTGTACCGAGATACGTGCTGTGAGAGTGGCTTAGTCAGCAGAGTGATTGCCTCACAAGCAGAAGGACCCATCCCCATCTCCAGAACTCACAGTACGCAGGCATGAGTACACAAGTGTGTAAGGCCAGCAGAAGAGAGGCAGAGAGAACACACACTGCTGGAGCTTGCTGGATGGCCATCCTAGCCTAACTGGTGAGCCCCAGGCCAGTGAGAGGTTCTGTCTCAAAGGAGGCTGTGCTCTTGAGGATGGCACCTGAGACTGTCCTCTGGCTTCCACATGTACGCACACACAGGTACATGTATGTGTCACCCCCATGCACACCATTCACACACGGACAAACACATCACATTTTTTTTCGAGACAGGGTTTCTCTGTGTAGCCCTGGCTGTTCTGGAACTCACTCTGTAGACCAGGCTGGCCTCGAACTCCGAAATCCACCTGCCTCTGCTTCCCAAATGCTGGGATTAAAGACATGCACCACCATTGCCCAGCTACACCACATTTTTTTTAAAGCTCCCCCCCATCCCAGTGCCACCCACAAGCATGCCTCTTTCTTTCTCACTAGATCATGGTGATTTGGAGTTTACAAGCCACGTTCATCTGCTCATGCCTTTACGCATGCACTTCATTCATTCATTCATTCATTCAGCCTAGCAACTGTTGCGTGAACAGCTTCTCTCCCAGCCGCACATGAGCTCACCCTGTGGGTGCATAGTGACGAGCATCCTAACGCAGCATGACCACCACAGACCTCTCAGGGGACTCCTTAAGCACCAAGAGCTCTCAGACACACTTTTGTTCAGAGTTGGGGCAGAATTGTTGATTCCAGGTGGCTGCTGTTTCTAGACAAAGGATTGCAAACCACCCAGCCAAGAAAAGGACACAGATGCCAAGGAGAGACGGGCTTAGTGTGTGCTGTTGACAATCAGCACAGACAGACCCAGAGCCTGAGAAGAAACAGGCATGTTTCTGTGAAATGTGGCCACCAGGAAACAGGCAGGCAGTGCCTCTTGGGGGTTCTCCAGCAAGGGACCTACGATACAGACTTCATGCACCCTGCCCAATAGACCCTGTACCTGCCATGCGAGCCAAGCTGTCAACACCTGGGAACACCTAATTGTAATTCCCTCCATTCCTTCCACAGCACTGAGCAGACAAGAAAGCTTGGCTTTTTTCAGAGTTACACAGCTCGGGCTGGCCTAGAATTGGAGACCTTCCTGCCTCAGGCGCCCAAGTGCTGGGATTTCAGGCCTGTGGCACCATGTCCAGTTGATTCTGTGTTTTCATCCTGAAAACATTTACAACTTAGGGAGGATCTTCTGAAACATAAACCTGGAGTTGGGCATGGCACACACATCTATAGGCTGAGACAGGAGGATTGCAAGTTCCAGGTCAGCTGAGACTCTGTCTTAGAAACATGAAACAAAAGCAAGCCCCCAAATGTAGTGTGACTCCTTGGGTAGCATCACTAAGCAGTTCCCTGGTCCCTATGCTTAGCATCAAGTGCATGGTCCCTACAAATGGGAATACAAGGGCCTAGCAGGCCTGACCCCTGACCAAATACAAGGAGGCACTGGCTGCAGTCAGCTTTTCTGCGTGCTTCGGAGCCTTGCTCCTCTTCACAGGGCCTTTGCACGTGAGGCTGTTTTCACAGCCTCTGTCTACTGGTCACTCACCCTTGCCTTTGGTAAGACTGCCATCAGTGCCACTACCTGAAGCAAATTTCCTCTCTTCCCCACCCTGACCACCTCCTGTTCATCCCAGCACCCTCACTGTCCCAATGTCGTTGCCCCAGCAGCCTCCCTCCCACGCTGCCCTTGACTGTAACTTTGCTGGCCGACACATGAATGTTTTATCCCCAGCGCCTTACAACAGGCAACACTCAGGGGATGCAGGATGGATGGGGTCCAGGACAAGCAGGTCCCCAATCTGTGAGTTCCCACCACATGCCACCCCACTTGCCAACAGCCCCCAGGGCCAGGGCAGCAAAGTCACTTTGGATGCAGCCAGAGCTGATGCAGGCTTAGTGCAGGGGCAGGGTGGACACTTAGGAGTGCTGGAGCCCCAGGGAGGTGGGGGTGGGGCCGGGGAGGATGCAGAGCCACAGAGCCTCTGTTGCCTGCATTGGCTTTCTGGCTGCTCTGCTGGCTAGCTGCCCCCACACCTGCATGCCACCTTGTTTCTCTTGATGGAAGCATGACACCCCAGGAATGCCACTGCTCCAAAGGGTAGTTGGGAGGTGTCCAGTCCCCTTTAATTAAAAATCAACCAGCCAGCATCCTCTTGGGTCACTCCTCTCCTCTCTTCCTAGAAACCAACAGTCAGCAGGGCAGGGAGAGGGAGGGGTGGCAGCAGAGGAGAAATGGCTAGATCTGCACACACACACACACACACACACACACACACACACACACACACCTGCTCCATCTCCTCCCATACTCACCCACACCCTGCTGCCACCAGGCTGACGTCACTGGGGCTTCCTTCATCTTCCCTCCTTCTCTAGAGCCCTGGTTTTAGGACACCTTCCCCTGGAGACTGTCATAACCACCATAAAAGGCGGCAGGGTCTGGTAGAGTTCCCAGTACCCACATAAATAGACATGCCCCAGGCTTAGGAGAAAGGGATTACTAGCAAACCCTTTCTCCAGTTGAACAAGCCCTGGGGTGCGGGGAAGAGGTTAGTGGGGGACGAGACCCACCCACACTGAAGGAGCTGTCATCCCACAGCAAAGAAGTAGCGTGTCCTTTGTGAGGTGCCAGCCTGGGACTGGGCTGCAAGAGGGCTCTCTGGAGCATGAATTAGCCAAGTATCATTCTAGAAGCAGGAGTTGCAGTCAACCCAAGAGAGCTTCCTGGAGGAGGTGCCAAAGAGCCAAGGTACAACACTCATGTTAGGAAAAAAGCTGCAAAAAAAAAATTAGTACGTAGGCTCTTAGAATATGAAGTGGTGTGTGTGTGTGTGTGTGCATGTATGCGTGGACACATGCATGTGCGTGCATGCATGCACTCATATACATGTTGCACAAGTGCATGACATACATGTGCAAATTTATGCATGTATACATGCATGCTTGTGTGCCATGTGTCTGAATATGAATGTGCATTTTATATGAAAAGGTGTTCATTTGTCTGTGGGTTGAAGAAATCCTCGGCAGTAGCTGTGAGGTCAGCTAGAACATTCTTCCTTCCACGCAGTACAAGGTCATACCGTGGGCCACAAGGTCATATCATGGGCCACTTGCACTTTTCCTCTGTGTCCTCTATCCAGCCCTGTGTCCCTTCTCAAGGTGGGGGGGGGGGTTATCTCAGAAGCAGAGACAGCAAAAACAGTTTAGACACGTAGACAGGCAAGGGACCCCCAGCCCCAGCCAGTCTCTAAGGACTTAGTTCATTAGGAAGCATCCTTGGTTGCCATGGAGACCCGGGGCCCCCCAGAGCTTGGCTAATAGTCTCTGAATTCACTCAGGCCTGGAGCACAATTAGACAAGATGGGTTTTTGAATCAAGGCATTAGGAGACCCGGATGTCCAGAAAGGCATATGACAGTCTCCTAGGGGAGGGTTGAGCCTAGGAGGGGACACTGTAGTCACAGGGTCACCAGGGCCTGCCACTCTAGGATGGAGAACCGACTTGTCCTGGGGAGCAATTCTCTAAAATTGTTCCAGGGCAGCCCTGTTTCAGTCTGGGTAAGAAGGGGGTGAAGAATGAACCCCCAATTTATTCTAGATTCTTCTGTCCCTGAAACAGGGGAGAGGCTGTCATCTGTACTCTCTAGAAAATGTGCCAACCAGTGAGCCTCATGTGACTGAAGCTACGCTGCACACAGAGGAGATGAGCTGACTTTCTTGAGCAAAATACAGGCACATCATGCAATAGTCTCAAATTCAGTGGTTCTCAACCCGTGGGTGGCGACCCCTTTGGAGGTTGAATATCCCTTTCACAGGGGTCGCCTAAGACCATCAGAAAATACATCATGATTCATAACAATAGCAAAATTAGTTATGAAGAAGCAACAAGAGTAATGCTATGGTTGGGGGTCACCAACACATGAGGAACTGTAATAAAGGGTCTCCGAATGAGGAAGGTCAAGAGCCACTGCTTTAATTGAACGCACACAGCACCAGGCATAGAGGGAGCACGCCCTGCTGCACTCCTAACCTGCTGCCGCAGGCCTCAGGGCTCACTCTGTGGCAGTAAGGCTGAGATGCATTCTGGATGCATCCATGTCATCCTGGCAGGGACCTGCGGCCAGAGCGCACGCTGACTGGGCTGTAAGGGATAAGATCAGGAAGTTTCTCCGGTGCGAAAGTGGGCAGGGATGGTTAGCCTGAGTTTGAGGGGAGCAAGCAGAACAGTGGGTGATCTAAACAGAAGTTAAAGAAGTGTACAGCGGCCAGAGATGGGAGCATCCAATATCCAGGTGAGTGGTTTGGTCAGAAAGATGCTGGCGGGCAGGTCCCTCATCTACTTCCTGTTCCAGCTAGGCCCTCCCTGGCGAACCTACAACATGGCTACCCTGATTTCAGTCCTCAAAAGAAACCACAGATCCCAGCAACCCTCATCAGAACAGGAGTCCTGCATAAGCTCCTCCTGGGCCTCACTTGTCTCCACACAGACTGAGCCCAGCAGGGAGGAGCGAAGGGGAAGGGCAGAAATGCCAGCGCTGGCCCAATGGAGGATTGGGCCCTTGGCAGAGGAGGGAAGGAGCTGTATAGAGGGGCTGTAGGACAGGAAGTGCCCGAGTCACCAGGTGCTCACCTCTCTAGGACACTTACCTCCTGGTGGCTTCTGGAAGGTGGAACTTTCTAGTATCAGAGGTGTAGGCTGGTATGCCAAGCCTGCAGCGCCCCAGCCCTCATGCCTGCCCCCTGACCCACTTGCACCCGGTGTAAGGCCCACCACCAGGGCTCTGAGACTGGCCAGCTGCCCCCCACACCTCCAGGCATCGAAAGCCGTCTATCACACTGTGCTGACTGGGAATGGGGAACAGGGATGGGCACAGAACCGCAGCTGGACTTTTGCCCGAACCCTCTTCTTTCTGCCCTGGTTTACCGCAGTCACTCGGGTGACAACCCCGCGCTCCATGGCAACAGGAGGGCTTGTTTGTTAGAGCGTTCCCCTTTTCTTTCCTTTTGTGATGGGAGGAGAGGGGCCATCAGAAGGCTTTATTGACTAAAAGCAGGACTTTTGAGAGAGGCAAACATTACAAGACATGTGACAGAATCCAGAGCCACCTCAGTCTGCCATGTGACCTTGGCCATGTTACCTAATCCCTATAAGCCTCACTGTGCCCCTCCACAAAATAGGTACAGTGTTACAGGCTGCGGGCAGGATGCTGGGAGACCCAGGTGGAAGACTCCATGTAGGCTAGGGCAAGGTGGGAAGTGAGGGAACCCCAGTGCTTCGCACTCTGTCCCCAGCTTTCCTGTTAGATTTAAACTTCACAGCATCTCTACCACCTAAACCAGGCCAGCCCTGGAAAAGCTGTGCCCCAAAGCCAGCAAAGCATCAAGCCTCTGTTTCCTGTCTCTTCTGCTTGACTGAAAAGTCTGAGACTTAAGAGCTCTTTGCTTTACTCAACCATAGCTCCAATTACCCACAGGGGGAGAGAGAGAGAGAGAGAGAGGGAGAGAGAGAGAGAGAGAGAGAGAGAGAGAGAGAGAGAGAGAGAGAGAGAGAGAGAAGAGCCGATCAATGCTGGGAGACAGGGAAGTGCAACCCTGAGGATGTCCGGAGCCTTCCTTAGTGCAGGCAGTGCAACAGGAACACATGACCTGGTTTGAAGAATCCTCAAGAGAGGAGAGGTGGTGGCGGGCGAAGCTACTGACTGCTCTATGGGCCACAGGTCAGCAAACCTGGGCAACTGATGCAGGGATCCCTCTGCAGAATACCCAGCCCCCAAATGTTCGGGATGCCCTGCATGCCATTCCGCAGCAGCGTTCTTAGTCCCGCTCTGTCAGCAACGTTCATGCATCTCTTAAGGGCATCTCTTTCCAAACCCTCATAGCTCAACGTGGCTGCTGGGCTCAGGCCTCAGCCTTATCTTCCTCCCTGCAGCTCCCAGTCAGTCAGTAGCTAGAGGCAGAGAGTGCTTTTTCCTCTGCCTCCCTTCTGACCTGTGGCTGGGACAAAGGGCCCCTTCCTCCTTTACCTAGGCTTTAATGTCTGTGGCAGGCCAGGTCTCCCCAGCCTTCCAGCCGGCCACTCTGAGCCAGCGTCTTCAGAATCCTCCATGCTCCACCCTTCTCTTCCTTCCACTTCTCTTACCGAGGCTGCTCTGTCACGCCAGCCCTTGCCTGGCTGGGTATTTCTTAATGTCATTTACTTCCAACTGATGGGATGTTTATTTGTGCTCTGCGCAGGCTCCCCACCCTCCCGGGACGGTCCTAAGGGCAGGGAGCTCTTCTGTTTTGATCAGAGTGTAGATGTGTCCCACTTTTCTAGAACATTTGCTGGCCCAACACACCCTTAGTGAGAGACGCTGAGGACTCCGCGGAGCTGGGCTGTATCCTCTCTCTTCCTTGCTGTGCACTGATGCACAGCTGAACAGGCCACTCCCCAGACCTGGTCGCCACCAGCCTCCATCTTCCCAGCCCCCACAGCTCCTCAGTCACATGCATTCATACTCAAGCATGTGTCCCCCTTCCCAGAACCTGAGCAGGCTTCCTGAGTCCCATTCAGCCCTCATTCATATACCTTCTTCTGTTTGCCTGCCCACTTCCCAAAAGAGAGTTCTGCTTCCTTAAAAGCTAGACAAATCTGTTCTATCCTTATCCTCTGAGCCAGAGTAATGGGTGGCATACAGCAGGTGCTTACTGGTTGTAGGTTTGTGTATAGCCTTGATTGCTCGAAGGAAATTAACTGTGATTAGGGATAAAATCTATCCTGGGACCAGGGACAGCAGGCTAGTCATGGGTCTGAGAATAGGATGTCAGGAGGGTCCCAGAGACATCTCATGCAGTTCCCTAGGGCTGGCAGAGGCAGCTCCGCCCCCTCTCATGAGTGGCAGCTGCCCTGACCACTATCCAGCTTGGCATGGAGCCCCAGGCTTTCACATCTGAAGATTCGTCTGTCCCACTGTCAGGACGAATTGCTACCTTACTCCTTGGTGCCTGCAACTCCCAGGGGAAGTAAACCGGACACCGAATCTCCTTCCTGGGAGGAAATCCTGCCAGCATTCTCAGGGACAAGGGACATTAAGGCCTAGCTAAAGGAGGAAGGGGCCCTTTGTCCCAGCCACTGAGGCAGGGTAGGGCCTGTATCAAGTGGGCACACCTTCTGCTCTGAACCCATAGGCTCACCTGGGCCATGGACTTCCCAGTCAGCCATTATCCCGGCTTTAAACCTTGCATATGGTGCCCTAGTACCGTGCAACCATTCTTCCACATGCCTGACCACACCAGACCCTCTGAACGCTCTCAAGGAGCAGACAGTCCTGGATTGATAACTCCTTCCCTTCAAAATTGGAATTAAAGGCCCAGTGAGGTTAGACAAGTTGCCCAGGGTCACACAGCATGGCAGAGGCAGATCTCATCATAGGAGGCAGGCTGAAATTCCAGTTACTATTTGAAGTTCAGGAAAGGCTCTCCAGAGCCTGGATGGAGTCAGGAAGGATGAGAGGACCCCCTGGTCTCTTAGGCATTCTCTCTCCTTCCTCCAGATGCTGAGGCTCCGCCCGGCTTAAAACCCAGACGAAGCCCGCCCGGCCGGCGAATGCTCACCGAGACACCAGAAGCTGACTTTTCCCTGTGGCTTCTGCCCTGGAGGATATGTTCAATAAACAGAGCTACTTTCTCATCTTCCTGTAAACATTTCAGGCAACACAAACAAACAGATATGCTTTTGATCTGCTGCGGCTAACTCAGAAACAGGGCGTCACTTCCATGAAGAACTTCCCACCCCCAGCTCTGCAGAGCTCCCAGGGCTGTGGGGGACAGGGGATGGCAGGAAACTGCCCTTCCTGCTGAGGCTGCTCATGGGGGCGGGGCGTAACCTGCAGTGAGATGGAGTCCAGAGTTCTGTCCCTGTCAGAGGCACTCCTAACCACCACCCATCCAGGAGGACTAGTCGGCTGCTCAGTGTCGGCTCTGTCATTACTGCCCAAGACTGTACTTCTGGGAGGTCGGGCACCCCCACTGAAAAGCACCATCCTCAGAGTAGGCTCTGTCTGGAGAGCCAAAGTCCCCAGGAGCGGGCCCCCACCAGCCTCTTTCGTTTATTTATTCCAATGTTTGTAGGGCACATTGTTCTTGGATCTGGAATATTCGGTGGCTCCTGTTGCCAATGGGATTCTGGTTTTCAAATGGTTATTTCCTATGTTGCCATCCAGCCCCACCCAGCATCCCAAACACAGGACTCTGCTCCAGCATCCTAGAAGCCTAGATCCTCCTTTTTCTCCCAGTGCTCAGAATTGTCACTGTCACCACCAACTAACCTCCCTTGGTTACTGTCCTCCAGTGCCTCGCCCTTCTCCCCTCCTCCCTGTGGCTCTCAGTCCCAATCGCTCAGGAACCACTCCTAGGGTGTGTTCCTTCATCTCACTGTCCCTGGGCGAGCCAACTGCAATGCCTGTGTTACCAGCTATCTAAGGGCCAGAACCAGACCTGGCTGTTCCTGAAGGGATCTCTAGGAAACACACTGCCACCTAAAACAGCTCCCTGAGCATCTCAGTGCTCTTTAGAAATGCCAAGAGCCGATCAACTACAGAACTGATTACAAAACTCGGAACAACTTCTAGACGGTCACGGGTCACGGAAGAATAGTGAATCATGCCACATCCAGGGTTCAGGTCCACAAGCCAGCCCCAGAAACAGGAGGTTAGTCCTGGCCAGGTGAGCCCCAGCTGAGTTTGCACTTCCAAAGTTCTAGTGCAGACCCCAGGCCTGGTCTCCTATCCCCATATCTGGGCTGTCTGTAACACAAAGCAGCATCCTAGAGTAGGTGGTTTTATGGGAGCCAGGGAACATTTTGCATCTGTTTATGCTTTCACATATGTGTAAAATATATGTAGTATGACCTACTGCACAAACCCTGGGTGTGCAGAAATGGAGCAGTGGATGTTTATACACACGTTCACTCCTGCAACCACTACCACTCTAGAAGGTTCTTATGTATGACCTCACACTCTCGGGTACCACTGAGAACGAGATAGAATTTCATCAGAGAAGAGTTCTGCTGATGAATGAAGGAGACAGAGGGCACAGCCAGGCAAGGCCCTGGCTGGGAGGACCCCTCACCGTATAGCATGGGCACCAGGCTACCCTAAGATGCAGCAACAAGCCCAGACCATGGGGCACATGGGTGACTGGACTTGAACACTGCCCTTCTATGGGAAGTCTCTTGAGGTCCTCCCAGAACAAGGATGAGAAAGATAAGGGTGTGCTCAGTGAAGGACACACTCACAAAGAGAGGCAGGCTTCTGGGTCTGGGAACTCAGGGCAGGGAGGAAGATAAACAAAGGCCACATCAGGACAGCCTCAGGGCTCAGTCACTCCTGAACCCAGTCGCACCAGGAGATATTATCCTGAGACAGCTGAGTCCTGGAGGGGGTGGGGGGCAACCTAAGGTCACACAGGAATTGAGGGCAGGATTCAGGCAGGGGCCTCTGGGTCCCACACGGCCTTGTTACTGTGCTCTGTCCATGTCTTCCTGGAAGGAGATGGGCCTTACCCAGCTTCCCCTGTATCTGAAGTCTAGGATAAAGGGCAGGGCAGTGTCTTGAAGTGGCCTGCTGGGTGCTACCCTTAGGAAACAGGGAAAGTGCTGGGTGTGTCTGCTTCTTCTCTGTCTCCAGGGCAACACAGGTGGAGGCAGGCTCTCCAAAAGTGCACACAGGACCATGGCACTTCACTTAAACTCTCTGTAAGGCTCAGCATCCAGAGTCCCGTGGCTCCTCCCAGCCTCTCCGCTGTGGCTCAACCTCCCTGCTCATCTCCAGGAGCTCCCAGCTCTTGTGTGGCCCACACTGAACTAAATGTGTGACCCTCCCCACTGTGGCTCACACTCCTCCTTCTGGAATGGCTTTTTTGCCCCTTATCTATCCTCACCTGAGCATCCTAAAGACAGAGCCAGTCCCACCCCACCCCACCCCACCCCCCAGACACTGTCCTAGCCCACTCCTCAGAGCACCACAGCTCTGAGCAGGTATCTCTATCACTGACCTCTGTGCCTTGCCTGGCATCCCCTTCCCCAGCTCCCCTGAATCCACTTGTCCTTCTGAGAGGCCTGCTCTCCCTACAGAGACACAATGCTGTGGTTTAACCCTGTGTGCATCCCCAGGGCAGCTGGCAGCTTAGCTCACAAACCTTCATAGTCGTGCCTCTCTGTGTTTGCACCGGGGCTGGGGCAGGAAGGCGATCAGTGCAGAGCAAGCCAGAGAAGCTAGCTGTGCCTCTTCTCTTCAGACCTGCTCAATCGTGGACCCCAGAGCTCACCCTGCTCCCTTCAAGAACTTCATTCTGAAGACCAGGCCACAACTGCTGAAAGGTTACCCCTCCAAGGGACTTACACCAGCTAAAGGCCCAGAGGGGCCCGGGGATGTCGCTCAGTTGGTAGAGAGCTTGCCTAGGATGAACAGGGTTCTGGGTTTGATCCCAGCGTTGCGCTTCGACAAGAACAAGAAATTACTGCACGCCAGCGCACAGGTACAGTGCCAGGGCTGGGGAGGCAAGGGCAGGAGGATTAGGAGCTCAAGGTTACCCCAGGGATATGGAGTAAATTCAAGGCTAATCTGGGCTTCTTAGCCCTGCTTTAAAACAACAACTAAAGGTCTCAAAGGGGCTGGACTCTAAAGCGAGCCTAAGCTGGAGGCTTGAAAAGACACATCAAGAAAAGAAAGGCCAGGGTCCCATTTACTGTCTATCATCCACAGCCTGGCCAGCGCGTTCATAGTTTGGTGCCTGGAGACTCAGTTTCCCCAACTGAAAAATGTGAGTCACAGCAGAGTTTTGGGGTGCATGAAGTAGGGGTCTGGCCATGCCATGCACAGTGGAGGGGCAGGCATCTGAGAACCTTCCTTCCCGCTCCTTTACTGAAAGCCAAGGCCCACACAGTCCCAGCTCCATGCTGCTCCAGCAAGATGGTCCTCCCTGGCCCCACAGCTTTGTTTACTGCTCCCAAGTACCCATTCCTTCTCCTCCCCCCATCTTCCCTTTCTCTCCCTCAGGCCAGAGTTTCAGCCATAACTTGGCTGAGAATTTCCTCAGGCTGGTGATAGGGGCTGGCCAGAGGAAAGCTCTTAGCAACCCAGGCTCCCAACCCAGGGCTTCAATGAATAAAGGAGGGAGGGCTGGCCAGAGCCCAGCATGCCAGGAAGAGGTTTCCAACAGGGACTGCAGAGGCCACAGTGGCAGCCTGGCAGGCCTCCATAATCCCAGGCTGCTGGTGGAGAAGAGATCAGAGATTGCTCCTCCCATCTCTGCCACGGTTGGACCCAGGCCTCGAAGCACACACGGTACTCTTGGCTGGTCCCCTGGGAAACCACCCCTCTCCACTCAGGGGCCCCTTCCAATTGGGGCTGAGCTCTCTAAGTCTTCCCAAGATTCCAGAACTTTCCATCCTCATCCTTTAACTCAGCCCTCGAACTGCTAGTATCAGGCCAGTACAAGAAACAGGGAAGCCCCCGCTTGACTGCACCTCACTAACTGGGGGGACAGGAATCCCAAAGAGCAATGTCCTTCCCAGACCCTCTCAGCCAGATCTTCTGGGTCTCTATTGGTTCCTTGGCAAACAGGGGCTGTGGGGGTGGGGCACATCCCTACACATCTTCAGTGCTCCTCTGGCTCCTGTCGGTCCTGAGAACTGAGACCCGGCAGCAGCGTCTGGCCGGTATCTTGGGTTTGCTCACGCCTTGTTCCAGAGATCCTCATACACCCTTGCTAAAGTGCTTGGCCCTTCAACAGATGTCGTGGGAGGAATAAGCCTGGAGCCTCTCTGCAGGCTCACAGTTAAGTTCTTGAGCCAGAGAACAGACCCGGAAATCATCAGTATGCGGCCGGGGATGTAGTCCAGTGGGTAGAGTACTTGCCTAGCAACCACAAAGACTTGGGGTTCAATTCCCAGCACTGTGTAAGCCAGGAATGGGAGTGGATGCCTGTAATCCTGACATTCAGGAGTTAGAGGCAGAAGAACCAAGAGTCTACAGTCATCATCAGCTACATATCAGTTTGGGGCTGACCCTGAAACCATGTTTTAAAAAAGATCAGTAGCACATACATCACACATGTTGGGCTCTACCTGCTGGCTCGGATGCTGGGCATCCCCAAGCTCCAAGGACAGAGAAATCACTGTGCCCTAGGATCCTGGAAGAAAGAGCTAGCTCAGATCTCAAAGTAACCTCAATCTATAGTAACTTGGGTCTGTTCTCAGAAATCATACAGACTGTGATCGGAAGGTAGACACGGGATCTTTAGAAGACAGGTAGAGGACGATGAAGTTATCAGATGACCTCTCAGGTCTGCAGAACCCCCCTTCCCCACAAGCCCGACTTTCACTGGGGATTTCTGCAAAGAGACCTTTCATGTGGTCGGCGGAGCAGCGTGATCAGAGTCCTCTGGAGTGTTTCCATCTCTGCCATCTTTACTAATCCTGCCAGCTTCTGGATCCCAAAGCCGAGAGTTCAGAAAGAAATTCCAGGCATTTAATTGGCTTGTTAGGGTTAAGCTTGTTAAGCTAGCAAGGGTATTCCTTCTCAGGAACCCCAAGGCAAAGCAGGCTGGCGCCCTAGTGTTCATGGTGTAGCCTAGCAAGGTTCATTCCTGTTCAGGTTACCAGTGGTGACCTATACTGATGGGCAGGACTGATGGGTAGGATCAGGCTCTGGGACTGTGTTGCACCCCCGCCCCTTCTGTGAGGTGCCATATTGGGGTTTCAGTGCTTTATCTAGCTAAATTTTAAAATCAAAGCACCATTACCCCCCCCCCCCCGCACGCGTGCGCACACACACACACACACACACACACACACACGCACGCACATGCACGTCAGGTGTCTTCCTCAGTTGATCTCCACCTTCTTTTCTGAGATGGTCTCTCACCAAGCCTGAAGCTCACCAATTAGGCTAGTCTGGCTGGCCAGCAAGCTTCAGATCTTCCTGCCTCTGTCTGTCCAGCCCTAGGATTATAGCACATGTTAGCCACACCTGACTTTTAACTTGGGTTTTTGACATCCCAGCTCAGGTGTTCATGCTTACACAAATACCTCACTGATGGAGCCATCTCTCCACAGGCCCAAAGACCACAGTTGTTTCCCAGGCATACCGTGCACCCCAAGCATACTGAAGCGGCACAAATCGACCGAAGGGGGAGAAAGAACAGCAACTTCTCATCTGTACGGAGCAGGAACAGAGGCTGTTTGGAAGAGCTTCCTTTCCGCCCACAGATTATGAATCAATTCTGGTCGGGACTGCAGTAGGGGAACATGAGCTAGTTATTGAATGAGACTGCACAGCTCTGCAGACAGCGAGATACTGGCACGGGTGGGGAAGCAGACACAAAGAAGACAACACAGATCACCTCCTATGGCATCTACGAAGCACCCAATGTCCGTATGACTTCCATGTTTACAGTGAAAGGGGATGTTGTAAGAGAACAGGTGCTCAGAGATGCTCAGGACCCAGCCCAACAGTGTACAGGCAAAGAACAGAGCAAAGACAAGGCCTGAACTTTCTGTCTCCAGCTCTCTCCTCTGGCTATGCTCTGGGCTCTGTTGCCTTGCCTGACAGTAGTTAGACCGAAGGCCCTGGCGTCAGGCTGAGCCGAGAGGGGAGGACTTGCTGTGCACCCTTAGCTAGCTCTCTTCCTTCACTCGCCTCAGTTTCTGAGACTGTGGGATTTCCCATAGTCAAGGGCCTCAGAGGTTTCCATAAGGATTGATACACTAATAATGTAATAATATAAACTACTTTTTTGCAGTGCTAGGGATAGAACCTAGGCCCTGTCATTGCTGGGCAAGTAAGTGCTCTATCAGTGAGCCACACTCTCAGCCCCTCTTAAAATACTTATAGTGTGGGTGGGAGTGATAATTCAGTCTGTAAGATGCTTACCTTGGAAGCATAAAGACTTGGGTTGGACCTCGGCATGGTGGCATACTGCAATCTCAGGCCTCGGAAGGGAAGGCAGACTGGGAGGGGCACTGGGCCTTGCTGGCCAGACAAGTCTCTGAATCAGTGGGTTCCAGGCCAGTCCTACATGTGCACTCTCTCCGTCTTTTTCTTTCTATCACTTTGTTTCTCTGTCTGTCTTCTCTGTCTGTCTCTGTCTGTCTGTCTGTCTGTCTGTCTCTCTCTCTCTCTCTCTCTCTCTCTCACACACACACACACACACACACACACACACACACACACACACACACGATACATTCTAAGCATTTGGAAGCATTAGCTACCGCTCTTGCTGTTGCCCTTGAAAATGGGACTCTACACCCAAGAGTGAGAGGCTGAGAGCCTCTTCCTAACTCAGCAGCCCTTAAGAGCAAATGAAAGGGACATGCAGGACTCGCACCATTCCTAAACATCAAATGTTGCTGAGGGGCCCACAGTTTCAGGGAGCTTGACCCTATGAACCAGGCTTCCCTGGAGTTAGCCCTGAGCACAGGTTCCCAGGAACCCTCCTCAGTGGGGATGTGTTTTTCCCTTTGTCTCTGTTCGGCCAGAGCACCTGGGGTGTGGGCCCTTGTCCTCACAGCCCCTGCCCCCTGCCCCCTGCATGTAAGCCTGGGGCATGCGTGCTCTGGTTGTTTAGCTCCTCCCTTCTTGATGCTCCAGCTGTGCTGATGCCTAGCTGTGGGGCAGCGGCCTTCAAACACCTGTATACAGTTCCCCATGGGAGCACTTTAAAGTCCAAGGCCCAACCTAGATAGTAAAAAAAGCCCCAGGACCTCAAATTGCCACGCCTGAGCTCACTGGAGATGGAAGGCAGGCATCTATCTCTCTTCCCAGAGCTCATCTGGAAACAAATGACCTCACTCTGCAGCCTGGGGCCAGAGTGACCACTGCCCTCCTAGAAGTCCAGGAAAGCTCTGGGGACAAGCCAGGGTGACTGAGCATGCCATGTCCACTTCCCTTAGCCAGGTTGGGATCATTTTCCCTTTGCCGACTCTCGGGCCAGGGGAGGGAAGGTAGCCACGGTTAGGAGGCCCACATCCGGGTCAACCTCCACTCTGCCCGACTGCGCTACCTTCCGCAGGGCTCTTGGAGTCTTCAGAGCATCCTGTATCATGGCATCCGGGGCATTAAATGAGAAGACACCCACATTCCACATTCCTCCTTGTGGTGTGCAGGCAAAATCCCCATGGGCTTTGGAGTTCAATTCCAGACATTTGCACATCCTGATCTCTCACTGTGCTTCTCCATCACTCCTAGGTGACCCCTGTTTCACCTGTTACCTCCTCTCCATCCTTAATACACCTCAAGTCACTTCCTGACCCGTCAGGGGTCAGCCCCTACTAGAAGGATCAAGGCAGAATGGAGGCTGGTCCAGGCCTCCGAAGCTGCTGATTTGACAGGATACTAGCTGGTTTCCTTCCTTCTTGCTGTATTAAAACTCACTGCCAGGTAAGTGTGGAAAGTACTTCATACCAACAGGCTCCTCCAGAGCTAGCAATAATCCCTATAAATGTTCCTGTTATCAATCCCAACTACTAGACGGGGAAGCACATACAGAGAGATTAGGCAGCTTGCCTAAGAACACAGAGCAAGTAAATGAGAGCAAGCTATCTATCTGACCTCAAGACCTGCCTTCTGCCATGGGCGCCTTCCTTCACCAGGAACTAGAAGAGAAGCCTGCCTTCGAATAGGTTTGGACCAGACTCTTCCATTTCTCAATGTCAGGGGGATGGAGGTGAGTCTGCAGGTGTCACTTGCTGTTATAACCAGCCTGGCACATTGTCCGAGTAGCCTCCTGTCAGACACCATGTGCTGGACAAGATGTCTTTGGTCCTTAGAACAGACGACACATTCATCTCCCAGTTCTGCAAGGTACACACTCCCCCCCCCCCCCCCCCCCCCCCCCGCTGTGGTGACGGCGAGGTGAAGCACGCCTTTGATCCCAGCACTCGGGAGGCAGAGGCAGGTGGATTTCTGAATTAGAGGCCAGCCTGGTCTACAAAGTGAGTTCCAGGACAGCCAGGGCTTTACAGAGAAACCCTGTCTCAAAAAACCAAAAAGAATAAAAAGATGGCAACTAGGAAGAGATGGCAACTAGGAAGAGGAGATTGGAAAGGCTGAGTTTCCAAGTCAGAATCGGGGCTTGCATTCGCCTCTGACCCACATCAGCTCTGTGACTAGGGTGTGGTGACCTCTCCACCCACAAGGCTCTGTTTACTCATCCTTAAACCAGGAGGACACTCCAGGGTGCAGATGGCCTAAGGATTCAGGGCCGCGGCTCAAGCACGCACTCTGTAAATTGAGTCCCCAGCAAACCCCCGCAGCCCCCAGTGCTTCCTTAATTAATTAGAAGGAAGGACCAGGCCAGAAACTGATTACAAAGTCCCTCCAGGGGCCCCTGCAGGGGTGAGGGGAAGTAGGAAGAACCAGTGGCAGCTCCCCCTCCCCCACTCTTTCATGCCCCCAAGCAGCTGGTGCCACTCCAGACTCACAAAGGGAGGCTCATTCTAAACAGCGCCTTCTCATGTGGCAGCCACTAGCTTTGCATCTGCCCTGCCCTGGCAGGGCATGCCTGCCTTGTGCCAGCTGCTCCCAGCTGCCCTGGCTGCAGGCTACTCTGGAGCTGGGGCCTGGGTCCCCAGAGGCCACCTAGTAAGCTCAGGGCAGCGTAGCTACTCTACAGAAGGGGGAAGGAGCAGGGCCAGGCACACAGGGAGTCCACACATTGCCTCATCTCCTGGACCGCCTAACAGCTCTGAGAGCCAGGCAGATGCAAATCAGTCACTGGCTGCCCTTGTGCCAGGAGGCGAGACTCTGCTGGCAGTGGTGGCTCCAGCGGTGTTGGCTGCGGCAGTGTCTGCCCAAGAGCCGTGGAAAAACTCACTCCAACCCTGAGCCTCCAGGCCCAAAGCTGCCAGGCCAGGGGTCCTGCCAGCAGCTGGGCTTCTAACTGGCAAGTTCTGCACTACTTTACAATCCTTCCCAGATGATTCTAAGAGTGACCACTGGTGCCAAGGGGTAAGGTCTCCCATGAGAGGGCACAGGGCCTCTGGGTCCAACAGTAATAAAGGACTAATGTCTTCTCTAGAAAATGAGCTTACTACTCTATGGCAGAGATGGGAAGGAAGACAGAAAGAAGGAAGGAGCCTGAATCTATTGAGTGCTTACAGCATGCAGGCAGGAAGGAGCCTGCATCTATTGAGTGTTTACAGGCAGGACTGACTGCTGACGGCCATCTGTGTAACCTTTAACTTGTGACTGTCTCATCTCTTCCATCCCTGCTCCTCTAAGGTCCTAGAGGGCATGGACACACACACACACACACACACACACACACACACACACACACACACACCATGAGGAGATGATCCAGCAGAGGGGAATCCAGATCCCAGCAGCAGACAGGGAAGCTGCACAATACCACTCAGGCCGCCTGAGGTCCCTTTGAGGAGTAACTCCACCAGGAGGGAGGCCATTCAGAGTCTCAAAGACTGGCTTTCACCCTCCAGCTCCAGACTGGCCAATGGCTGGAGTAGGTCATGACCTGTGCTCCCAGGATCTCGGGTCCCTCATTTTCCAAGGAAAAGCGTAGGATGTTTGACGTCGTCGCTAACATTCTGCTCTCCGCTGGTGGCTCCCCGATGCCCAGGAGGCATCTGATCTTTGCCAAACACTGTTTCCTGGCCAGTGCCATGCGGTCCACAGCTCCTTCCCTTTCAGCGGGAGCCAGTTGCTCCTGTAAGCGGGCTGAGGCTGTGATTAAGGCAGGAGGCAGACAGCTGGCCTACAAAGAAGGCCAGAGACATGGCGACAATGTCACCCCCTTTCCTGGAGTCACTGTTCAGATAGGAGGTGGCTGCCATAGAGGGTCACCTCTGCCCACACACTCACCTCTAGGTGCTCCTCATGTTCAACTGGTTCCTGCCACTCAGGGTACACTGTGATCTCCAAGTTAGCCCCAGAGCCTGCAAAGCTCACTACTTCACCCAGTGGTTCCCAACCTTCCTAATGCTATGATCCTTTAGTATGTTTCCTTGTGTTGTGGTCGACCCTCACTCAGCCATACAATTATTTCCGGTACTACTTCATAACTGTAATTTTGCTACTGTTAGGAATCATAATGTAAATATCTGTTATGAGTCTCCAGAGGGGTCACCACCCATAGGCTGAGAACCACTGCTCTAACTCAACACAGCATAAAGGAGAATAGACAAGCCCAGCTGGTGTAAGGGACCTCTTTCTAGACCTACAAGCCCCATTGCTCCTAGGCCTACAAGCCCTACCAACCCCTAGTCATATGTCAATTAAGAGGTAGGCAAGAGATCTGCATACCACCTCCATACCGTCTGGACTTTTCTTCCAGCTCATGAACTTGTACTTTGAGCGCACACGGTTCTGATTCCTTTTACGCTCTGATCTACCTGACAGCGGTTCAGGTGTTGGGACGTAGGGAAGCAACACCAGCACTGGAGGGTCAGGGACTGGATCCAGATAGAACACCAGGAAGGGCAGGCATGAGAACTGAGCATGAAAGCGGTCTGGAGTGCCTGTCACCAGGACGTAGCTCTGGGCTGTCCTAGAGGACTAGTTTTGTAGAAGAAGAGGCTGAGGCGTGGCCTTGACCAGGCATTTCCAGGCTGGGAAGCTGCATCTGGTCTTTCCTTCCACTGTCCCCCAACCCCTTCCATAAAGGAATTAGGATTGCTTGGCAAAACACGTTCAATAGAGATGCATGCATATGGTGAGAAAGGTGTCCTAATATGTCACCAGTGACAGCATGGCTGTGTGGCTGTTGACACTTAGGGCAGATGTCCCTTCACAGCTTCCAAGGCATTTGTGGCTCCCCGAGGAATGGGTTGGGAAACATTGAAAGGCAGGGTGGTCAGTGGGAAACTGGGGCTCAGCTCTAGCTGATCCTCTAGCAACTTCCTGTCTGCTTTGTCTTCTTCATTTTGTGTCAGTCCCTCTGAGAGCTCAGAGCCTGTGACCTCCACCAAACACTGGCCCAGAGGCTTCTGTCAGGGGACACAGAGGGACACCATGACTCTTCCTCTGGAGCAAGATGACCAGAGGTTTATCACTAGTCACTCCGTCCCCTACAGTGACTCCATCTCCCACATTCTTTGTGGGTTCTCCTCTTTAGTCTGTAACAGGACCACCCCCCGGATCACAGTCCCCAAGTATACCTTGTTAGAGCAGAAGACATGGCTCATTGGAACCAACACTTGCCCAAAGCCTGAGGAGAGAAATGACTGGTCTAAGGTCACACAGCCAGTTAGTGGCCAGCCTAGGACACCTAGAGGCCATGTCTTCTAACTCTTGGGGCAATGGAAGAGCCTTGTTCAGTAGGGACTCCCTGTGCTGTACAGGACTGGGGTTGTGCCATACAGGCCTGGCGTAGAGAGAAAACAGGGTTAAAGTGGGGATTTTATTTAATCCTCTGATCTGGCTTAAGCCAAAGCCACCTTGGTTTCGGCAGGAGACAAGAGACACACGGAAGGGTTCGTTGGGGGCTGGGCAGGGAGGTGTCAGAGTGTTAGAAAATAATCCTCGCGTACCTAAGGGAAGGTCTGACAGTGGGCTACGTGGGCCCCACTTCCACCATCTCACCATCCTAGGCCCCCAGACAGTGTCCCTCTGCTGTGGAAGCCCCACACCCAGTCATACAGACTGATGGCTCAGCAGGAGACTGAGACAGACTTGAGGGTAAACCCGAATCCTGCCATACTTATATTAGCTATGTGACCTTAGGCAAGTCACCTCACCTCTCCGAATCTCAGCTTTTTCCTCAGTTAAACAGTTTTACCTTCAAGGGAGAAAAGTTGTCTGAATCCGTGTGCATAGACAGGAGAGGTTGCAGGGTCAGTCCTTGCAAGGTCATCTTCAGCCTTAACACTTATGCTCCCACCCGGCCCATGAATTGCTCCTCAGCCCCCACCTGCCTGAAGCTTTGGCATTTACAATCTCCATAACAACACATCTCTGCCCAGCTGCATTTATGCTCATTTAAGAGCACTAAGCACCCTGCCGCTTGATATAGCTAGCTTGACAAAGTTAAGGCCAGGCACATCCGCCCCGAGCCCTCAGGTTATCATTCTCATACAGCTCCCAAGTCCCAGAACTGAGGGCAATGACAAGGTCTGAAGTGAAGTCCGAGCCGGGCTGAGCAAGTCGCTGGGGTAAGGAGCTTATTAGAAGGGTCTAGAATGGACCGCCCAGCCTTTCTGTAAGGCTTTGACCACAGCAGGCTGCCTGGCCTGCTTGGCTTCTACCTCCTCAGCTGTGAGAGCCAGCTGAGCATCTGGGAAAGATGGAGTCTGGCCTAAGGTGTATAGACGGCCAAATCCACGGCTAAGGCCGATGCCAGGGTGTGAGGTCAGCACTCCAACAGAACCTGGGAAGAGTACAGTTCATACTCTTCACTTGTTTGTCCCACCACTACCAAGGCTCATCTTATCCCATTGCAGAAAAGGAAACCTAAGCCCAAACTAGGCCTAGCCCTTCTCCGTAGAGAGACTCAAATCTGCCTTGGCCCAGGGCTTATCCCACTGCCCCAACGGTCTCTCCTCTTAACTCCATTCTTCCATTGGCAGGGAAGACGTCCCCAAAAAAGTTCTTCAACAAACCCGGGCTCCTGTGACAAGTCCAAGAACCTCTTCCAAACTGGGGTCTGCCAGGATGCCTACCTGCTCCTCTCTGTCACACTCCCTGCCCATCCCACCCCATGCAGTAGAACCTTCCCTGTCTCTGGCAGCCACTCAGGGATCCGGCAGCGCCTCTACAGGGTAGCTTTGGAGTCAGGCCCAGGCTTCTGGGGTAAATGGCAAAGACAGGCAGGTGGGGTTCAGCTCCCTTGTGTGTCTGACTAGCATGGCCAGCCCATCCCTGCATCATCAGCATGGATCCCTCAGTCCTTACGGCGCGTGACACTGAGGGACAGACACCCAGAGCGCCAGCCAGCCCGAAGCAGCTTTCCAGGGGTTAAAATTGCAGCACCTTCCACAAGAGTTAAAAATGCAGTCCCGGGGCGCACAGTGATGTGGTCCACACCGTCCAGGATAGCTGCAAAGGAGCATCCCCTCCCGGCATCCCGTAGTCCCCTGGGGGCCGAGCGACTCCTGGGAGCTGGAGCGCGCGCGCGCGCGCGATCCCTTCCTAAGCCCCTCAAGTCCCTGCCCGGGGGGTTGTAGCACCCGCGGGTCCCCAGCGTGGCGACGATCTGCGCTGCTTACCTTTGTGACAGTCATACAGAAAGCGGGCGGTGGGGCTGGGCGCGGGCGGCGGCAGGCGGCTGGGCCGGGCTGGGGACCGCGCGCTCGGGAGGCCGCTGGCTGATGTCAGCCGCGGCCGAGCATCTATAATAGATGAGGCCGCCGCGCCGCAGGAAGGCGAGGCAGGAAGAAAGGCGGGCGGCGGGCCGCGCGGGGGGCGGGGAGGACCGACCGGGGACTCGCTACAAAGAGGAGGCGGAGGCAGAGGCGGGAGTGCAGTCCGGGCGCCTGACGGTCCCCAGCCCCGCGCGTCCAGGCGCTGCCCCCTCGGGCTCCTGGCACCTGCGGCCGGGGCCGTGGGCGGGGACCCGGCCTTCGGTGCCGCGTTGGCTCCGGGCGCCCGGTGAAGTCACAAGCTGGACGGGCGCGGCGCGCGGCCGGAGATGCCTTCCCAGGGCTGGTCGCCCCCTGGAGGTTCCCAAAGTCCACCCGCTACGGGTCCCGCAGCTGCCACACGAGTTCAGGGTGGCCAGGAGGGCTCGTGGAAGCACTCCTTCGCATCTCAGTGATGAGCTCGCCTAAGGCCAATGTGGTCCATGTTACATAGGAAGTGGCAGGACTTGAGTGTAAAGTACTTAGACAGAGGGGCATTGGGCCCAGTTGGCTCGCCAGACTCGCCCAGAGGCTCTCTGCTTGGTGGCAAGCTTCTTAGAGGTTTCCTTTGCAGATCCTGCGTTCTATAGTTATAGGGACACAGGGGGAGCTCTCTGTAAGAGAGGCAGGACCGACCCTCCTCAAGAGTGTTCACATCACTGGGGAGATGACAGGTACAGTTGCTCTAGGCAAATCCCAGCCAGGTTACCTACACCCTGTAGCAGCTGCAGGAATTTCAAGTACAATTGCCTGAATATGGCCATGCGAGTACCTGGGCAAAACCGGTTTGGACAGATAAGGAGCCGCTGCAACCACAGAGAAGGGAGGAGGGAATGAGGTATTTGGAGCATCTCTCTCTCTCTCTCTCTCTCTCTCTCTCTCTCTCCCCCCCCCCCCCGGGGGTTCTGAAGTGTGCCACCTGCTCTCAGAGTTTCTTCACTGCAGTCCAGTGTGAGCACCTGCCCCGGAGGAAGGTGCAGGAACAGGGAGGTAGGATGCCTGCTCCATTCCGCAGCTGTATTTCTAGAACAGTACTACACACAGTGACAACTACTATAAAGTGCTTTGGCATAGATCCCGATATTTTTATTTACAGTTTTTTTTGTTTTGTTTTATCTTAGTTTTTGTTGGTGTTTTGGGTTTTTTGGGGGGGCATCCCTAAGAATGAGCAGATTTCGTGGGGGGACGTACCTGGTCTGACACAGTGACAGAGCCAGGACTTGTGTCTGTGAGTTACAGAGTTCCTCCACAGCTGCTGCCATCTTTGAACTTCTTCTGCATCTTGGGAAGGGTATAAACACCTGTCCGTCTCCAGGGGCCTTGCAGCAACTTTACTAGGTCTCTAGGGAGAGCAGATGTAGCTTCAGGCCTCAGGCATTGGCTCTGCGCCAGACCCCTCCTAGGTGTAGTCATGCCAGGCCTCAAGTCTTTACTGCCTCACCCCCCCCCCACCCGCCCCAGAAATGCCGGCTTCATTCTCTGAACCCCATCCTTACCTGACATCCAACCACTGTACACTTAGTTCAGAGTCTCTGGGTTGTCTCCACATGGGACAGTACAGCAGGGAGCTAGCTGGCCCCTGGGTATGATTTATCTTCCTGCATGACCCTGTCTCAACAATAACGAAACTAAAGGCAAAGAATGTTTGAGAAAGATACCCATTGTGGACTTCTGGCCATCACAAGCATGTACATAGCACACACACACACACACACACACACAGAGACACACACACACACACTGCATCTCAATGATAGGGTGCTTGCCCAGTATGCATAAGGCTCCAGGAAAAGTTTAATGTCACCAGGAACAAATCAAGGATGATGTATGGAGCGGGGGAGATTGGATTAGTCAGTGAAAGTGCTTGCCAGGGAAGCCTGAGGCCCTGAGTTCAAATCCCCAGCTAAGTATTGCAGTGCATACCTGTATTCTCAGTGTGAATCAGGTGAAGGTAAGATGGTCCCTGGAACTTGCAGCCCAGCCTGTCTAGCTAACCAATGAGCCCTGGGTTCAGAGAGAGAGAGACCCTGTCTCAATTACAACAAAAATAAAGGCAGAGGAGGAAGGAGAAACACCCATCGTTGACTTCTGGCCATCATAAACATGCGCACATATGCATACATACTCAAAGATAGGGTGTATCTCTAGGATGGCATGCTTGCCTAGTATGCATATTAAGGCTCTCAGTTCCATTACCAGCAACACACACATACACACCAATTCAAGCAAAATAAGTGTTCTATCAGCAGAAGAAATGTAAAGGAGACCCATAACATTTCCCATCAGCCAGTTGGTCATTATCAGAAGGATTTGGATTCCATGTCAGGATGGTAGTCTTGAACAGGAGAGCCTTAAGACAGGAGAATGGAACCATCATTGCCAGGCTTCTCCATCCAGCCCTATGGCCCTATTAGAAAGTACTGAAGGGCCAGCCAAGAACACCAGCAACCAACACCCATCACCCCTCTCACATCCCAGATTGCCATCCTCGGTTACCCAGCATGCCTCTTGGCACCTTCCGCGCTGTCTGCTGTTGTTGTGGGCTCTGGGAACAAGACAAACACTTAATGTTATCTTGAGCCAAATGTAATTAGGAACATCAATCTGCCATCCCCAGGACCCATGTGATGGGCTCTGAAGGCAGACAGGAGACACTCTAGGTCCCTCACATGGCTGCTGGCTCCCTCCTTCTGTCACATCTTCATCTCCGTAGATAGAAAGGACACCTGGATAAGCACGATGCCCCGGCAAGATGCCCAGTCCTCTGGTGCCACGTGTAGGATCGGCCTGAAGGAGGGACTCAGAGCTGTAAGCATTCCCATGGTCAGTACCACCCGGCCTGTGCTCCAGCCACTGTGCCTATCTTGCTTTGCTCCACTTGGAGGCAGGCTTGAGAACACACACAGATGGAGTCAGGGGCTTAAACTGGAGAGAGACCACAGGAGGAGATGCAGTGGCCCCTGAGGTTGGCAAAAAGGTGTTTTCGAGGGCACTGCTGGGGCCCACTGGAGGAGGGTGCATACAGAGTCACCTGGCTGTTGTCAGTCATGGAGGGCAGCGTGCTCAACCACACTCTTCCTCGGCACTGTGCTTTTGGGCTGGGAGTCCAGGACCCTCCGTTTCAGGGTATGCCCTAGACAGAGGTGCGGGAGTTCCTACCTCTTACTTGTAGCGGTATTTACTATTTACGTAGCTCTAGTCTGAGCTCTTTGGATCATGCATTGAGTTACATGTAAAATTAAACATAGGCTAGCTTGGGCTGTAGGTTACAAATCATGTTATAAAGAAGAGTGCCTATGAACAGCCTCAGTGTGCCTGATCATGACAGAGGCGACCATGCCCTAATGCTTTCCCACTTTCTCTCCTCAACTTCCGATGCCCTTCTCCCTTGTTCTCAGCACGACAAAACTCACAAAACTCATACTCATCCTCCAAAGCTCGAATGGCATCTCTATGCAGATGTCCTGATGCTCCCTGAGTCACACGGTTTTGACTTCTGTTTATTTGCCTTTTTTTTTTTAATGAGCTCTGATTACCCCGCCCCCTTTCACTCTCCAAGGCAGACACACCTAGGGGATTCTGGGTAGCTTCCGGCTGCCCTGAGATGGCTTCCATAGCCATCTTTAGCACCAATCCCGGTAGCCATCTTACTCAGGTCCTCCTCTACAAGCAAAGCATCAGGTCCTCTAGACAAGCGGCTTCACTGGCCAAAGATACTTGCTTGCCCAGCTTTGGCCAGTCCTGTATTCGGTGCCTCCGTACAGTGGGAGGAAGGCTTGTTCCTGGCCTGCAGGAGGCTTCAATTTCCTAGGAAGTAAAGTCCCACAGAAGTGGGTATCCTCTGGGTTCTAAAGACAGAGGCCGTCCTACAGCAAAGAGCCAGAAAAAAGAGGGAGGGGAGGGGGAGAGCATGAGAGAGAGAGAGAGAGAGAGAGAGAGAGAGAGAGAGAGAGAGAGACCTAGTGAAGAAGCCAGAGAGAGGGAGGTGTTCCCCCGTCCTCTAGCCCCCAACTCCATCATGCTACCTTCTAGACGCCCTGGGCTACTCAGCCTTCCAGCTTGCTGGTCTGCTCAGCGGCAGCAGCCGGCATTCCCCCTCCTCTCCATCTTCCCTTGAGCTCAGCATTTTCTTTTGCTTCACTAGGCCTTGGCCGCCTGCCTCCGGCACTCATCGGCGCTCACCATCTGTCCTCTAAGCTACAAGTTCCTGCGCTTCTGCTCATACACATGGGTCTGTGTTTTATAAAATCTCCCAGTGGCTCTCTGCTGTCCCTCAGACTGAGGCCGGAACAGAGTCTTGGGGGGCCTGCCTTTGCCCCTTGTTCCTCTAGGTCTACTGTGTCACCTAACCCTTGCCATTCTGTGACTTGCAGCTGCTGCTCCATCGTCCTCTCCTCCATCTCTGGCTCCTCCAGGAAGCCCTCCCAGGTGCATCCTGAGGAGGTTTTCATCGCTAGCCTTGATGCTTCTCGGAGCCCGTTCTGTGTGCTCAATAAGGATTTCACTTTTCTTCTGTCTCTGGGGCGTGTGTGTGTGTGTGTGTGTGTGTGTGTGTGTGTGTTTCTTTCACTTCCTGGAAGAATAAATGCGTGCTGGCTTTTCTGCCTGGCAAGGCCTGGACATGGCAGCTGCTCTGCTCAATCAGCTGTCCCCCACCCCACCCCCACGCCGGTTTCTGCTTCCCAGGGTTGTGGTTTGCCTTCTCCATCTCTTTGTCTTGCAGCCTCTCCCTCCACTGCTCCCAGCTGACCCTGTAGTGCAGCCACATTCTCGCTGGCTTGAATCTCCCAGCACCCTGTGCCTTTGCTCTGTTCCCACCCTCGGCGGGCACACCTGCTGCCATGGGCTCCCCTCTCTCCACCTTGACCACCGCTCTTGCTCCCCTTCTCATCCCACCTGTGCCAGGCCTGCCATCTCAGGGCATGTCCCTCACTCCTGCGTCAGCCTCTGTCACCCGGCGACTGTGGCTCCATGATCCTCATCTGCACATGAGTGCAGGTGCCCACAGAGGCCAGAGCTAACAGGTCCTTTTGGAGCTGAAGTCGCAGGAGATTGTGAGCCCCCCACGGTGGGTGCCTGGAATGGAAGTACAGGCGCTTACCCAATGAGCCATCTCCCCAGGCCCCAAGCTCCTCATCTTTGTCTCAGTCCAGGCCTTCCCTCCTTCCTCTCAGCATTTCTCCACTGCTGTCTATAGACATTCATCATTGTCCCGACCTGGGTGGGAGGGGTCTGGCAGGTGGGACATTCCTTTCACTCAGTACCTGCAGGGTGAATAATGACAGACAGCCTGGCAGCAGGCAGACCTGGGGTCTAGACTGGGGCTAACTCCTCTGAGCTGCAGGCTCTTGGTCCCCTGACCTTATCTGTGAGGTTGAGAGTGTGTGGGGCAGGGACTTCTGCATGTATGTATACACACATGTGTGTGGGGCTGGGTAGTTGGGGGTTGGGAGGAGCTGTTCCTGGGGCACCAATAGTAAACAGGCAAGGACAGTGTGGGAAAACAGCAGCCTTGGAGGGCTCCTCCTCAGCACTGTATAGGCAGTCAGGGGCCTATGGTATCCAAAAGTCTGCTTCTTATTTACAGAGTATGGTGGTTAGAAACCTGGCTCCTAAGGCTTGGGTTCAAATTCTGCTTCAACCACATCTCCACCGTGTGACATGGGAACTTATTTGTTTAACCTCCCACACTTCACACTCCTGTCCAGCACAGTGGACATGGCAGCGGTCTTAGGGATCTGCTACCTGGAGTTAGTGAGATGGCTCAGCAGGTAAAGGTGCCTGCTGGTAAGAGTGACAGGGTGCCGGGACCCACATGCTAGAAGGGGGGAAGTGACTCCAGTAGGTTGACCTCCGACCTCTCTTGACTTGTACACTGCGGCACAAGCACACCCCTCGATGGAATAAATAAATAGACGTAAAAAGATTCTCGACTAGACAGCACTGAGAGAAAGCAGAGGGCTCTGACTGCCCCTCCCTTCTGCGATAAAGCACCAGGAAGCTCCTGTTAGACAACCTTGGAACGAGGGAAGAATAGACAACTGCTGTCCCCTCCACGTCTCAAAAAATAAAGTGGAGGCGTTGTGGCTGTCTGGCCTCCGTAAGCACACAACCCCAGCAGCAGGCTTAGGGCCTAGGCCTGGCTCCACTTTTACTATGCCCTGGATGCCTAGCTTTAGCAGGTGACCTGCTTTTGCAAGGACAGAATCTCATCTTGGTGACATCCACTTCCCTGGTGCTCTGCTCCCTGCAGACCCAGGACTCACCCATGCAGGGTGCATTAAAAAGCAAAGCAGACCAAGGGCTCCAGTTACAGGTCTATGGGCATGGATGGGGCTTACAAACCCACAGCCCAACCAGCCCCAGCTTCCATGCAGACTGGGATTCAAAGACCCGCACACATCGTAACTATGGGAGGGTGAGGGGAGCGTTCCTGCTTCAACAACAAAGCCTATGAACTAAAGGGAAAATCAGCAGGAGACAATGGCAGATTCATTATCACGTGTGAGGTGTCTTGTGAACCTGAAGGCTCAGATACCCTCCTTGGTAGCAGAGGGAGGTGCTTCTGTGTGGTAGCATCTGTCTTTTAAACCCGGAGCTCAGGAGTTTATCTAGACTGGCTGGACAGCAGCTCCTGGACTCCTCACCTGCCTACTTTCCCAGCTCTGGGGCACCCAGCCTTTTATGCAAGTGTCCAGGATCTGAACTTGGGGTCTTCATGCTTAGGCATCAAGCACTTCACTACCTGATTTATCCCCACAACCCCTAGATTTCTTTTTACAAAGGGGCAGCTTTTCTGAGCCATTCTGGTGTCTTCAACATCATTATAACGTATGCCGGAGAAATGTATTCAGGGTGGGATACAGTCAATCTAGTCTCTTGATCCTGCCCACTCACGTCCCTCTGCAACTGCCACTCTCCCCAGAGTGTTGTCCTGGAGGGCTCAGCAGAAAGCCTCTCATTAAAGTGACCCCTCCTACCATTCACTGGTTGTTAGCGGTGCTCATCAGAGAAAGGCCTGCTGTCCTGCTAGTCACCAACCGAGGGTACCTCTAAGCCCGGGTATAAACAGATTCCTAGCCCGTGGCATCTTTGGGACCTAAACACTGGCACCACCTGGAATGCTCTGAGTTTGAGCAGCACCCCAGAACTTGTTAGAAATGCAGAGTTCCCATCCCTACTCTCAGGACTGTGGATCAGGAACTCCTGGGGAGTGGAGTGGGTTCCAGGACCTTCCCATATCACCTATGTCTACAGAGCATTGTTTGCCTTTTCATGCGCTTCGAGGGCCCTGTCAGATAGGCATGCAGAAGCCACGTCACCATCGCACACCTCCTGAGTCACACAGGTGGACTCTAGTCTCAGCTTCAATACCTGAGCCAGAGGCTTTTCATAGCCTTGCATTGAAGACAAGGGGCCCACAAAGAGATAGAGAGCAGAGGTAAGGTCAGAGAGTCAGGAGGCTGAGAGGGAGAGGAGCTTTGACAGTTCTTCCCTCTTGTCCTTGTGGTACCCTCAGTGGTGGGAAGAGAGAGTGCCCCATGGCCTCATGGGAGAGGCCTCTCCTATTCAGCAATCGAGGATGCAGTCTCAGAGACTGGGAGGAAGCCCTCAGGCTCCATGTGCAGGGCCCGACACCTCCTCTTCTAGAACAGTGTCTTCAGGTCTGCTAACTCCTGTCCCTCTGAGCCTGCCTCACAGTGAGCATTGTCCCCTGTCTCGGTGGAGGGTACTCTCATTAGAAAGAATCTCCCCCTTTACCCCAGCGGCACCATCCTCTCCCGATGCCCCGAGTCTCATCCCCAGAACCCACATGGCAGGAGAGACCAGACTCTTGAGAGTCCTCTGACCTCGGTGTGTGTACAGTGGCATGCGCACACCTCCGCACACACATAGTACGTAAGTAACAAGATGTTTTCGAAATACAGATTCTTTGCAAGGTCCAAGAACCATCTGCTCCTATTCAAGTCAGGCACCATCTCTCTGTGTTCTTTATTCCTGATTGATTTCTATGCCTGCCAGAAGGACGAGGGGAGGGTGCTGTTCTTCGCTGCACCGCTCTTGAAGACCTGATTGCACTGAAGCCGTATCACTCTCTTTTGCCTCTGCTTTTTACTTTTTGGGACTCAGCATACCACCCAAAAATATGACTTTAGGAGACTAGAATATGCCACCCTGAAATACACTTCCTTGATGTATTTTGAGGCAGCTATTCTGAGGAACCAAAGGCTTCGGAGTGCTGAAAAGCCGCACTTCTGTGGGAGAAACTGACATCCACGTTGGTAAATTCTATCAGAGCGATGGCTGCTCCCGACAGCTTCTATCACCTAGGAGATGTTCTCTGCACAAGAACCACATCGTTACCCCGCCCACTTCCCATGACTGGTCTCTGACACTCTCCGAAGCCCCAAGTCCCCACAATTCCATTCTGTATTTCAGGATGCTACGTGACAATTATCTGACCCATCTTTACATCTCCCTGGGGCTCCCCAGCACACCAACATAATTAAATACGGTTTTGTCCCAGTTCATCTCTCTTATGTCTGTCTAATTCATAGTCCCAACCATGTGCCTCCTTCCCTCCCTGGCTGGAATACTGTAAGCAGCCTTGAGCACTGGGGCTCGAGTGTCACTTGCCTTCAAGTAATAGAAATGTCCTGCTTGATGCTCACGACTAAAGAACAAGGGTTCCAATGATAAGTAAAGGTCGTCAGATGTTCTGGGTTTTGTAAATCAGAAGAAAGATGACTTAGCATCTGCATCTTAACCACTCAGGGAGGCCAAGGGTCAGGTGTGCTCGTTCACACTTTTAATCCCAGCATTCAGGAGTGAAGATAGCAGGTTCAAGACCCACCTGGGCCAAATAGTGAGATCCTGTCTCCAAAAAGCAAAACCATGAGGGATGGGGGGAGAGTTCATTATGTGTGTGTGTGTGTGTGTGTGTGTGTGTGTGTGTGTGTGTAGGCCAGAGGATAACGTCAGGTGTTATTCCCTAGGTTCCTTCCCTCCCTCCCTCCTTCCCTCCTCCCTCCCTCCCTCCCTCCCTCCCTTTCTTCCTTCCTTCCCTCCCTCCCTCCCCTCCCTCCCTCCCTCCCCTCCCTCCCTCCTTCCCTCCTTCATCCCTTCCTCCCTCCTTCTCTTCCTCCCTCCCTCTCTTCCTTCCTTCCTTCCTTCCTTCCTTCCTTCCTTCCTTCCTTCCTTCCTTTCTTCCTTTCTTCCTTCCTTCTTTCCTCCCTCCCTCTCTTCCTTCCTCCCTCCCTCCCTTCCTCTCTTCCTTCCTTCCCTTCCTCCCCCCTTCCTTCCTTCCTTCCTTCCTTCCTTCCTTCCTTCCTTCCTTCCCTCCTTTCATCCTTCTACTTCTTATTATTTTTATGCATGCATGTCTCATGTCAAGTTCACCCAGGCCCTGTCCCATCCCAGATGAGATTTATGCCCAGTGTCACAGAGGAGGCCTATAGGACAGGAATAGCCACTGTCAGGGGAGAGGGCAAGACTGGAGGAGTATCTGGGTATGGAGTTCGCAGGGCAACTAGCTAGAGTTTAGGGTCCCTGCAGGAGCCTCCCCTTTAGTGCTCAGAAGGCTTGAGCAGCCTGAATTTAACAGGGACCCTCTCTGACAGAAGAGGTTTCGGTGATAACTAGGAAAGACTAGAGCCAGTCAACTTGAATCAAAATCCTGCCTCCCTGAATCCTAGCTGTGTGACCTTAACTGAATTGCTTAGACCCTCTGGCCCCCAACTTCCTCCTTTGTCAAAAGTACATAATGACAGTTGTCCACCTCACAGGACAAGTCTGTCCATAGCCTTGCACAGGACACAGCCTTGCCTGCATTTCATCCCCAGAACCCATATTTTTAAAAAGCTGGAATAGTAGTGCCTGCCTCAGATTCTAGCTATGAGGAGGCAGAGACAAGTGGATTCTTGGTGCTCTCCAGACAGAGAGCCCAGTCTCCATGGTAAGCTGGGTAGAGACCCTGTCCCAAAAATTCCATGTTGGCTGGTATCTAAAGGCTAACCCCTGAGTTTGACCCTTGCTTACGCATACATGAAGATGCATGTGTGCATGCACACACATACATACATACATACACAGATAAACACACATACACAGATAAACACACATACACATACATACATGTACACATATGCATATACATATACATTCACATACGTACACTTATATACATATACACATATGCATATACAGTCACATACATATACACACATGCATACACAAATGCACATACATACACACATACATATATGCACACATATACACATACACACATACATAGACAAAAATACACACATACATACACACATATGCACATATACATACATATATACATATACAATACACACATACATATGCACATACATACTTATACACATACACACATATACATATGCACATATATATGCATCCACATACATGTATATATACACATACATATGCACACACATACACATGCATATACACATACACATACACACATATGCACATACATACATATACATACACACATATGCACATACATACACATAAACATACACACATATGCACATACAGACACACACACACACACACACACACACACACACATTTTAATGATGGCTACGTGAGTAAGATTTGTCGAAGTCACTTCTGAGGCCCTGACACTACTGTAAACCCCACCCACATCCTAGCTCCCCCTCCTCTTCTCACTCAGCAGGGCGCTGAGGTGGCTGAGGGCACTGCTTGGTTTCAATGTGCAGAGCACAGTGCCAAGGTGCTGTTGTCAGCAGCTTCCTGCAGCAGTGGAGGAAGATGCAGAAAGGGCTGCAAGAATTCATTAGCACCAATTAACACAGGGAGGCTTCCTCCTGCTCACTCCTCGAGCTGCCTCTCTGCCATCTGAGGGCTAGGACCACATGGCATGGGAAACAGCCAGACATAGAGGGGAGGGGACCTGGGGGACATCAGCCAAGGCTGTGTTCCAGCAGGGCCCAAGCAGTTTGCTGCTAGCTCGGCTGGAAGGTTCCAGAAAGTGAGAACAGACATGGGGCATCTAGCAGGCTGGGTTCCTCAGGGCTCTGGACAAGTGTTTTTCTCGGTCAGTGCTCTGAAGAGAGCATTCGATCCCAAGAGTTGAGCTGTCCCCTTTCCACACAAAGGATCCTGGAGTAGGTTTCCAGTCCCCTACACTGCTAACTTAATCACTCGTGGTCCTTGTTGAAAGAAATAGTGCCGAGGCCACCTAGCGTGGTGGAGCCCACCATTAATCCCAGCACTTGGGAGGCAGAGGCGGGAGGGTCTCTGAGTTCAAGGCCAGCCTAGTCTATATGGCAAGCCAGGGAAGCCAGGACTAAATAGAGAGACAGCGTCTCAAATAAAATCAACAAATCAAACAAACCAAAAGTAAAAAGTAAAAATTCAGAAAGAGAGGGCTGGGAAGATGGCTCAGAGGGCGAAGCACTGGCCACACACATTTGAGGACCAGGGTTCCGTTTCCCAGCCCCCGTGTAAAAGCTGGATAGGAATGGTAACTGGCCTACAATCCTAATGCGCTGGAGGTGGAGGGGGGACCCCCAAAGCAGGCTAGGATAGGCAAATCCACTAGCCATACGTCCAGTGAGAGCAGGGGAGCAGTGCATCTTACTCCTTGGTCATTCTCACTACGTGTGTGCCAGTCCTGTGACTGGGTCTCAGAGAACCAGCCTTTGGGCTCCTGGGTTTTCTCTGGTGCTTTTCCTGCCTGATTTGTTTATCTCTGTTCTAGTTTGTGCCATTCCGTCCCTATTCCTCTGACTTTAGTCAGTACCTCACTTTGTAGTAGCTTAGGGTTGCAGAGAGAGAGGCTGCGGATGCAGGCCCGGATGGCCGTGAGTGCCTCTCTCTCTGAGGACAGGGCCTGCTGGATCCTGCAAGTCTTACTATTCTATGCTTTTGTTTTGTTTCCAGAATTTTACTCCCTCCCCCGCCCCATTTCACTAGTGATTTTTTTTCATTAACACATCGGTTATGTAAGAACGCATTGTTTAAATTTCCATATATTTGTGAATTCTCCTGTTTTTTCTTATGTTGTTTTTTTGTTCTAGTTCATTGTGGTAAAAAAGACATGTGCTTTTGGATGGTTTCAATTGTTAAAATGTCCCGAGCTTTGTCTTGCTGCCTAGCACACGGCCTGCGCTGGAGACTGCCTGTGTGTGCATGGGGAGGAGCTGGACTTCTGGTTTATCGTCTGTTTGCTGTTGCCGTAACAGAATACTACAGACTGGGTAGTTTATGAACAGAAAAGGTTTATCTGGCTCAGAAATTGGAGCACTGAGAAGTTCAGAGCCTGGTGGTATCTGGTGAGGGCCATACCAGTCACAAAGCACTGCAGGACATCACCCAGTGAGAGGACCTTCATGTCCTAATTCAGAGCTCCGTTCCTTTTTTTATATAGCCACGTCCATTCAACCGTCGGACAAATGCTCCCTCTGGCTATAGGACTCCATTAACTTTATCTTCCCCCAAAGGTCCCACCTCCACGAGTTACAGTCAAATTGGTTTCTCTCCTCTTAATTTATTAATTAATTAATACCTCACAATGGAGATAAAATTTCGTTGATGGAACGCTTACCACGAGTTGAGTTGCTGTTGAGTGAGTGCTGTTTAGACCTCTGTCTCTGTACTGACCTTCCATTTAGCTGGTCCATGTGCTATTGATGATGAGACATCACTATTCTTAACTATTGTAGATATGTCTTGGGTTTTTGTCAATATTTACCTATATTGGGGGGGGGGTCCGCTGTCCTGCATTTATACGGTCATTAAATCTTCTGATAGATTGACCTTTTATCAAGATAGAGCAGTCTCTCTTGTCTCTGTAATAATTTTAAATTTAATGCCATTTACAAATATCGGTTATTATTTGTGAGGAATACTTTTATTTATCTTTTTATTGTATCCTTCTTGTGTCTGTAGCAGGCTTCAGTGTACACTTACCAGGTAATCAAATAAAAACACGGGCTGTTTCGTTATATTTGAATTTCAAAGACGGGAACAGTGAGCAATTGTTTTAGTGCAAGAACTTTCCATACAACAGGTGTGGTTCAGTTATGTTAGAATTTTTACAGTCTAACTTCTCTGTCTCAACATCTCAGTTGATTCCCCCGCTTCCAGATCTACAGTCCTTGAAGCTGTGCTAGCCTAGCTCTTGTGCTGGTGACCGGTGCCGCCAAATCCAGAAGAATGTGGCCGGTGCGCCCTCTGGTGGACATATCTTGGAACTACAACTCCAGAGTCGGAAAGCCTTGTGCAGAGCACGGATTGATGTCCCACTATTGCTGTTTTCCATGAGAACCTGAAAGGTCCCTGCAGATACTGCAAACCGAGGGAAAGAACCAGACAGAAGGGCTTAGGAGCATCTCCCCACATGCAGACCTTGCATCTTCACACATGAGCATGCGGGGATTTGGCAGGCCAGTAGCTGGTCTTGAATCCGCTGGCGCTCTCCAAATTACCCATACACTGCTGGGGTCTCTGAAGATTCTGTAAGAAAGCTCTAGAATTTTCAAAGCAAAAAACTTCAAGGTTTCTAATTCTGGAACCAGGCTGTGGCTCTTCCTGCAACTGGGCAAATCTGCTGCAAGGATATTTTTTTCCCCTGAAGCAGGCACTCTGTACAAAGCCCGCTCAGTCGGTGTTTATCTAACAAAACTGAAGATGACAGACAGGGTAGGGAAGAAGAGTACATTACTAAGTGGCAGAAGGGGCCATGTCCCCATGGGTCACCTCAGCAACAGAGGCTTGGGGGAATGAGAGCTGCCTCTTCTAGTATTCTGATGGCTTTATAATAAACAGGCAGGTTTCCCTCAGCTGAGCCCACTCCTTCTCTAGGTCCCTCTGGTTGCTCATGTGGGAAATCCACCTGCCTCCAGAGCCTTCTCTGGCCCCGTAGAGGTGGGAGCTGCAGAAGATGGGGTACCAGCTGTCCTCCACCAACACCTTTATTGCTCAGTGGGCAGGTTGGATCGTGACACTCTCACCCCGCCCCCTGCAGGCCAGGGGAGGAGATCGCAGGCCTGAAGTCACCAGGAGTGAGTCACCTGATGGAGTCTGCCCTGTGTCTGCGTGCCAGGTCCTGGGCAGAGCTGACATTCTGTTTGGTGGGTAGCTTCCTTCCCCACAGTGCTCGAAGGTTGTTCTGATAGCAGAGGAGGGCGCAGGGCTGGCCGCAGGCCTTTCTGTCACTGACAGGGACTGAGGCCGGAGAATCAGGCAGATGGCCGAGGGTGATTGGTCTGTGCTGTGGAGCTGAAGCCAATGCGGGCAGCAGAGCTCCTTTGGCACAGGCACACAGTTCTGCCCTGGTACCCACAACAGTGTCACTGGACCTTCTGGAGACAGGGTCTTTGGAGATGGTGTCGTTGGTTGGCCTTAGGCCTGGGGAGAGAGTGGACGCCCTTGCAGAGGAAGGGAGGGCCAGCTGAGCCTGCTCTAGACTGGATGGTGTAGAAAACGCTGCCCACTGTTCAGATCCTCTGCCCGCCAGTGGGGTGGGCCTGGGAGTCTCCATTGGACACTCAACTCTTGTCACTGGGGTGTGGGGTGTGGCAGTTTGGAGTCAGGCCTGGCTTTCGGTCCCAGCCCTGCCGTTTACTGGCTGGCATCTGATTTCAACAAGGATATTTTGGTTAACCAAATTTGTTTTCTATAGGTTGAAAGTTTGTCTGCTTATCGTAGAAAATGTGGTAAAATTCGGAAAAACCACAAAGGAACAAAACAAAAACAAACAAACAAACAAAAAAGACAAAAACACCAAAGCCTGGAAATGAGAGCGAGTTGAGGTTTCCTTCTACAACTTGTTTTTTAAGGTTTTTTGGTAAGGTTTTATTGTTCATTTCTTGGGGGTGTGGATCCTGCAAGAACTCACATCTTGGAGGTCAGAGGTCAACTCCTTGCATTCTGTGGTTTCCATCCCAGACGCCTCCCCAGGCTTGGCTGAAAGCGCCTGTCTGGTGAACCAACTGGACAGTGGCTTTGTTACAGTTGTCAGGGTTGAAATCAATACTGTGTGATATAAGGATGCAACATTGTAGATGCATCCTCCACTCACTACAGGTTTTTGTTTTTTTCCAAATCTCTCTTGTTTGTTAAGACAAGATGGCAGGCCATCTTCAAAGTCACCGTTTAAGCAAGGATGACCCTGAACAGAGCTATGCACCACCATGCCCACCTCAGACTCTTCTTTTTGGGGGTTCATAATATTCTTTTCTCTAAGCAGCTATAATAACCCTCAATGTTGCCCTGTTGTTAAATAAGTTGTTTCAGTTTTGGCAACTACAAACACTGCCCCATGTTCATCTCTGCACATAGATATTCTGTTCTGTTCTGTTCTGTTTTTTTGTTTGTTTGTTTTTTGTTTTGTTTTGTTTTGTTTTGACAGGGTTTCTCTGTGTAGCCCTGGCTGTCCAAGACTGGCTGTGTAGACCAGGCTGGCCTCCAACTCAGAGTTTTGCCTGCCTCTGCCTCCCAAGTGCTGAGATTAAAGGTGTGTGCCATCACACCTGCCTCTGTTTATTTCTTTAGGATATGTTGCAAACATTGAAACTACTGAGTAAAAGGAGTTTGTTTGTTTGTTTGTTTGTATACTTGAGACAGGACAAGACATGTCTTAGGGTTTTATTGCTATAAAGAGACACCATGACCAAGGCAGCTCTTATAAAGAACCACATCTAATTGGGGCTGGCTTACAGGTTCAGTCCATTATGGTCATGGTGGGAAACATGGCAGTGTGCAGGCAGGCATGGTGATGGAGAAGGAGCTGAGAGTTCTACATCTCGATCCGAAGGCAGCAGAAGGAAACCATGTGACTTCAACTAGCTTGAGCTCATATAACCCCAAAGCCTCCCTCCCAGTGACACAACTCCTCCAACGAGGTCACACCTTCTAATAGTGCCACTTCCTATGACCAAGCATTCAAAATGTCTGTGGGAGCCATACCTACTCAAACTATCACACAGCGTCTCACTCTATAGCCCCGGTTAGCCTAGAACTCACTGCTTAGACCAGGCTGACCACCAATTCACAAGGATCCACTTGCCTCCTCCTCTGCTGGGATTAAAGGTGTGTGCCCCTATACCTGGTGGGAGAGAGTACTTTCTTAGGGTGGAAAATTTTAAGTTACTGTCCAGTTTACCAGTTCACACCCCAGTGTTTTCACAGACGTACCCCCAGAGTTGGACGTGAGGATGTTGCCGGTACCCATCCTTCTTTGACCTGCCATACACCTGAGACTCTTGGTTTCCAGCTGGGTTCTGGTCATTTTCAGGCCTCACTGGCACCTCCAGCTCTCCTGGATATTGGACGACTGGAAGAAGGGTGGGAGGGTGGGCCACCAACGGATCCACGGTGTCCCCTTCCTCAGGCCAGGGTGGAGTCTGCCTAGGTTTTATAAAGAAATTGGAGTTGAGATGTTGAGAACACAGAGCTGCTTTCTAGGTCCCAGACAGGGCTGCTCTTCAGATATTCAGTCTCTGTCAGCTTCTGGAACCTTCTGGTTGGAACTGCAATAGGAGGTAACTGGGGTGGTGCCTCCGCAGAGGCACCCTAACAGCCACAGGCTCTCTGGGCAGCATCCTCTATCTAATTCCCAGTAAGTATTTCCCACCTCCTGGGGTTTTGCTCAGAGACACTGGGTTCCTTTCTACATCTGCCCCAGACTTCTGGCTCCCTACCACCGTATGGCCAATGGCGCCACCTACTGGCAAAACCAAAGCCCCAAATTACCTGTTCTTTCCTTGTCTTCCAAACAGTGGGATGGATGGAGTCAGTCCATAGTTCGCCCCAGTTCATCCCAGAGTCTAGCCTTTCCTGCTGCCCCTTCATCCCATCGCTGCTGTTCTCAACTCTCATGGGGACTATACTGCTTCCACAGTCCTTTCTGCTGAAGCCAGGGACCTCAGCATTGCAGTGTGACTCAGCCACCTCTCCCTGTGACCTTCAGTGGCTCCCTCTTGCTCCCTGGGACACCCGGTGTGATCCGGCCACTACCTTCCTCTCTCACAACTGCCAGCCTCTACCTCCTCTCCCTGTCTATCTCTCACGGCCTTGAGAAAGCACAGTGGACCAGAGCCAATCTCATCCTGGTCTTTGTCTAAGTAGGCTTCTCTGTCCCTTGAGGGACTCACCCCTAATTCTTTAGAGTTCTACCAGACATCACCTCCTCCAAGAAATTCTCCAACCCCTATTAGTTTTCTGTGGCAACTCTTCCCCCCACCCCTGTGGCCACTCTTACAAATGACCACAAATCTGATGCTTTGAAGTGAGACCACTGTATACTTTCTCAGCACTGAAGGTCAGAAGTCCAAAGCAGAGGGCTGTGGAGATGCTGCACTTTGTGGCCCTTCCTCACAGCGCTCCTGCCATGTGTTTCTACCACCCCATCTCCCTCTCTCTAGTTCTCTCTCTTTCTTGGAAGACCCATAGTTACATCCAGGGCCACCAAGATGATCTGGGTAACTCCCCACCACACAGTCCCTAATGTAGTCACAGCTGCACGTTCCCTTTGCCTCAGTGAGTACTGCTCAAAGTTCTGGAGAGGAGATCATGGCATCTTGGGAGTGTGTTACACGGCCCACCCCTTCCCCCTTTCCTCCCTCAGATGTGGAGGCCCACTCTTTTGTGACTCCATGGTTCTCTGGTCAAATGCATTCACAGTTACTTGTCTGACTACCCTGCTAGTTACTGCTTGAAACTGTGTGACCCTACCTGACTTCCCTGTGTCCTGGGACCTGGCTGAGTCCTTGCAGTGTAGGCACCATAGGGTGCATGTTTGTTGAGTGAATGAGAGTATGAACAGGAGTCTGGAGGCAAGCGGACTACCTGGATGTGCACAGCATATGCTTCTGTGCTGAAGGATGGTGCAGAAGGCAGGAGGTGCAGAGGGAAAGGGCTGTAACCTTGCTTGGGGCCCTCCCATATGTGCAGGAGGCCGTGTGAAACAGGGTGGGGGGAGGGGACACCCAGCCAGCTGGTGCCACCAGGACTGGAGCTCATAGGCACACTCTGCATACAGCCTCCCTCTGATGGGGCTGTTACCGAGGCAACAGAAGAAGTTGGTTGCCCAGCAACAATGCCCTGCTTCCCCCAATCCCTCTTATGGCTATTTCTTTCCCCTGGGAGGCTTGTACCCTCTCTAGATTGTGTTCCTGTTTAACAAAAATGGATGCCCTCTGTCCAAACTCCAAGTGCAGGAGACGAAAGGGCAATTTCATGAGACTGTGATGGTAGGGGTCATGGGTTAAGCATCAGAGTGAAAGGGAGTAGGAGTGGCCTAGGTGCAGAGATGGAAGACATTTGGGCCAATCTTTTTCCTGTATACTTTTTCCTTTCCCATTTGAACCAAGAAAAACTGGAAGGGGATCAATCTAGGAAGCAGGAGACCTGGGCCCATGGCCTGGACCAGACTCTGGCTTCTGGAACACATTGGTTAAATGACTTTGTTGAGTTCCCAGTATCCGGTTTGTGAGAAGAGAGCTTGGTCAACCTGATAACCAAGATCTCTCTGGACGCTAGTCAGCCTGGAGAGCACAGACAGCCTTTTTCTATGACTGGTCCTTGCCGCATCCCTACTTGGCCAGTCTTGTGGCATCCTAGTCCATGAAGCAAGGAGAAGGCAAGAATGTCCCCTGGACTCCAGCCTGATTCTTCTGAGAGGACTCCAGTCTATTCTGTCACAGCCAGTGGAAAGTATTGAGCACTTCTTGGTCTTAGTGACGCCCCCTCTGGAAAAGGAGAGTGCTATACTCTCTATAACTGCTTCCTGTCAGCTTTGCCCTCCCCTCCTCCCCAATCTACCCACCACAAACAACCCAATGGAAAACCTGCACAGAGAAACTGGTGGAAAGATTTGTTCTGAGACAGTACCACCTGCTGGCCTTTCTAGGAATGACAGATACTCCTCAGAAGATAGAGTAACTCCACACTCCTGACATAAGATGGGTGTTACAATGTAACTCCTTTTGCACCTGGAATTATTTCAATAAAAAAAAAGCCATATAAGATAAGTGCTATGGTATTCTGGTTTTATAGCTGATGGCGCTGAACTTCAGAGTATTAGGGACTCTGATTTGAGGGGGAAACTGAGGCAGACTCTCTTTTTAGTAAGAGGGCAGTTTTACTAGGGCAGTTTTTAATGACATAGTCGGTCGTAGTTCTGAAGAGAGTTCAGGCCCATGAGGTTGAGTGTGAGAGGTCCTCTCTTACAGGTTTCCAGGATGGGGCGGGTAGAGGTCTTACGTATTTGATGACTAGAGTCCTTCCCGAGTCGGGCTGTCTGATTCCCAGGCAGCGTGGGAAGAGGGAAAGAATCAGACCCTTAGTTACTGTGTGTCCATCATGTGGGATGAGCTACCTAAAGCCCCTGATGGCTCGAGATCTGGTAACCTGCACGAGGGTTGCATGGATTCAGCTGGGAATGTTAAATGGAGGACAAGGTGGAGGCCAAATGGAGACTTGCCTTTCCTCAGAAATGTTAGCATTGGAGAATGACCACACCACAGTCAGTCAGACATTTAAGTCACAATTCCACACAAAGAATTGAATTTACCACCTGTAGTGATTTGAATATGTTTGGCCCAGGGGGTGGCACTATTTGGAGGTGTGGCCTTGGCGTATATGTGTCACTGTGAGTGTGGGCTTTAAGACCCTCATCCTAGCTGCCTGGAAGTCAGTTTTCTGCTAGCAGCCTTCAGATGAAGACTTAGAACTCTCAGCTTTTCCTGTACCATGCCTGCCTGGATACTGCCATGCTCTCACCTTGATGATAATGAACTGAACCTCTGAACCTGTAAGCCAGCCCTAATTAAATGCTGTCCTCATAATAGTTGCTTTGGGCCAGGCGGTGGTGGCGCACGCCTTTAATCTCAGCACTTTGGAGGCAGAGACAGGAGGATTTCTGAGTTTGAGGCCAGCCTGGTCTACAGAGTGAGTTCCAGGACAGCCAGGGCTACACAGAGAAACCCTGTCTTGGGGGGGGGGGGGGGGAAAGAGTTGCTTTGGTCATGGTGTTCACAACAGTAAAACCGTAAGACACCACCCAAGTAATTTGCCTGGGTGGGAGTCAAAGCATGACGAGCAAATGTAAGCTTGGTCCTCCGGTGAAGCGGATATTTAACCAACAGTGCCACCTGCCCTTTCCACACCAGAAAAACAGTGACAAGAAACACCCCAGCTAAGAAGTTAGGGAGGGAAGCAAGAAGGCCCAGAGGCAAGGAGTCATCCTGGCTCACAATCCAGCAAGCCGCTCCAGGTCTTTTAGGTGAGGTGCTATGCTTTTGGTTATTAGACTACTGAGATGACGCTCCCCCAAGCATTTCCCCAAGAAGCTCATGATGGGAGAAGGAAAGGGCTAAAGCCTGCAGCTGGCCAGAGGGCAACTTGTCTCCAGACAAGAGATTCCAGCCGTCAGACTACCTTGCAGAGGGACTGGACCCCAGATAACGACGATGACGACGGGCAGCATGACCTCACTGTGACAAATTAACTCTGCATACCTCTTGCCTTCTATTTAAAACTGAACCTACGTCAGGTGCCAGACCCTGGAGATGATCTTGAGAAGGGGCAGGGCCACTGTTGCTCTCTGATCCTGTTCCCAATGTGGCCACGTTGACCACAGCTCCTTTTCTGCCTTTTTTCATTACTTGTCTCTTGAACTGGACTGTTGGGGACAGACGGCCGAGCCTCAATTGTTACCAGGACCCAGGCTCTGGCTCTAACAACCCCAGGAACACAGTGTCAGTGGAAGGAGACTGGACCTTCTTGACTTCTAAGGACAGTGTGTGTCACCCATCAAGGTACGGACCCCAGTTTGTACTCCGTAACCCATTGAGGTACCTACCTCAGTGTGCTCTCTGTAAGACAGGCAGTAGCCGCCTCCTCACAGACACCAGAGGCACCCCCCTGGGAATGAATGCCAGGGCCTAGCTATCAGCCGCCCAGGGCCTGCATCTCTCACCTGGAAAGTGAGCTGTCATCAAAGGTAGTATTGGCCACAGATCCTGTTCCCTCCCTTCCCTGCCTCCTGCATGGGAACCAGAGAGTCTGGATCTTCCTGTGAACCCTCCCCCATCCTGCCATGGGGGCTGTGATTCATCTCTTCAGAGACCCCCACCTTGCTGTCTGTCTCTAGTACTGGGGCCTGAACGGTCCGTCTGTCCACCATGTTAATATAAACTCATCACTCTCCATAATCTGTCTCATTGTCGATCTTGAACTCCCCTGACCCCACAAACCTTCCAGGGTCACTGATAGGGAAGATTAGTAAGACTCAGGTCCAGGTACCAGGCATCGATCGGTGAATAAGGTCTTCCTCTCTCAGTTAGGAGCAGATAAAGCTATTGGCCACTTACTCGTATATAGATGGCAAGACACAGTGAATCAGGATGCGGCCCCAGGACTCAGAGCTCTCTCCCACCACTGCCATGTAGCCAGCAGATCAGCACGCAGTTGTCATCTCACGGGCCTCCAGGCCATGGAGGACGCCAGGTCAGAGGCAGGAGGACCTGAAGCCTAGGTAAGACCTGTGCACTCCAGGACTACAAGTTCAGGGACCAGACACTTCTGTGAAGCTTGAGGGGTTTGGCACTACAGAGGTGTTCTGAGATATTCCCTCCAAAAGAAAAGACAGGCTGTTGCTCCGGGCACAAGGTCCTTGTAGTAAGCTTGGCCTTGCTAGGCCTCCTGGCACTCTGGAGGCAACATAGTTTACAGCTAGGCTCATGGCTCCATTCACATCCTGGGTTATGGAGAAGACAGGATGAGTGAGACCCCGGAAGGAGAAGATCCTTATCTGGTCCAAACATGGCGCTGTTATGGTTTGGATGTAAAATCCCCCTGGGGCTCAAGTATTTGAGTCGTCAACTGGTGGCACTGTCTAGGAGGGTCCCTATCCTCACGGAGGTGTGACTCTCCTGCTCATGCAATCTGGACACAGCTCTGTGTCTAAACATCAGCTTGCCCTTTCTCTCCCTTGTTGACAGAGGGCTCCTTGAGGGCATGCATGGAGTTCTAGGTTCTGTGGTCCAGTACTAACTAGCTCAGAGCCCAGCGGCGAGAGAGGCTCAGTACAGTCAGGCCACATGCAGAGATTCAGTGAAGAGCCCTCCCATCTCTCTCTCTCTCTCTCTCTCTCTCTCTCTCTCTCTCTCTCTCTCTCTCTCTCTCTCTCACACACACACACACACACACACACACACACACACACACACACACACACACACAGTGTGTTGTTATATCTTACCTCTGGAGGAAGAAATTGTCAGTATTCTATGAATGGGAAAATCAGGTCACTGTGGTTAAAACAACTTGTGGGCTCTGGGGATGGCTCAGTGGGCAAAAATCTTGTCATTTGAAGAGTGAGGACCTGCATTTGAAGCCCAAGAAGACATGTACAGCCAGGCATGGTAGAATACCTTCTTAATCACAACACTCCAAGATGGGAGGTGGAGACAAGAGAATTCCCAGAAAGTCGTTGGTGTGCACAGCAGAGAACAAGAGATCCTATCTTAAGCAAAGTAGAGGACTGATGTCCACTGTTATCCTCTGATCTACACACACACACAGACACACAGATACACACATACACAGACACAGACACACACAGATGCACCCCCCCCACACACACAGACACCCACGGGGGAGGGAGAAGTAGAGGGAGAGGAGATACAGAGGCAAAGAGACTTTTGGGGGGAGAGGTGGAGATGTGATGGGAATTCCACAGGGACCATCAGCACTTACGTTCTTAACCACTATATAATCCGAGGGTGTACCTGCAGAGCCTGAGGAAAGGAGTGAGGTAGGCTGTGGTGCCTGAGAGGCCCCTTAGACCATTGGAAGAAGAGAAGAGAATATTACAAGGGTGAACATTTGTGGATTGTCTAGGTTAGGAAAAGCTGGCACAAGGATGGGTGAGTCCCAGCTGCGAAGCCCCAGTTGGTAAGATGGGTAAGAAGTAAAGGGACAGACTGGGCCAAGAAGAACAGGTGGGAAATGTCCACCTTCCTCCTTAGGAGCTCCCAGGGTCAGGAAAGGAATGATTAATTCAAGACTCATGATGTGGGATGGATGGTCCCTGGTAAGGGAGCACGAGGGGCTGCATAGGGATCCTGGACTCTGCCTTGGGAAATTGCCCTCACTGGCCTTCAACTTGTGTTCTTAAGTCTTTCCCACAAGCCCCTGGAGTGAGGGGAGGAAGGACAGGAAATATAGGCTAAGGGAAGCAGCAGCCCTCACTATCTGTGTCTGCAATGTCAGGAATGAGCTCAGACACAAAGACAAACAATGCTCTGACCCCATGCAGTCCAAGAAGGATGCTAAGAGCAACTGTGACTCAGCCGCAGGCTCGGGTCCAGGATGCAGAGATGCTGCCCAGCCAAAAGAAAGAGAATGAGCCAACCACTGTTCTGGAAATTTCCACTTCACATCATGAATCTTCTCGAGTGAACATGCTGAAGGCCACACTGGGGGCGGGGCTCATTCAAGGTCCCAGAGCCAGTATGTGGGAGCAGTGCTGGGAATGTAGAGTCTGACTAAGCTGGCTGAGTGCTCAGGCTTGCTGAGCACCATCCGATGGTCATGTGTCATCAGTGACTATCACAAGGGGGCAGAAATAACAAGAACATATTAAAAACTTTTAGGTAGTGTTAGAGTGAGTAAAAAAAAAATCTCTGTTTGGGGACCAGGAGAAGGATCCATAGCTCAGTGGATAGGATGCCTGCCTCGCATGCATGGAGCTCGGATGTGATGTTCCGTGTTCATAATCTCAGCTCTCCAAGGTGGAGGCAGGAGAATAAGAAAATTGAGGTCATCGTGCTGGATAGTTTTATGCCAATTTGACACAAGCTAAAGCCATTTGAGAGGCAGAAACCTCAATTAAGAAAACAACTCCATGAAGTCTGGCTGTAGGCAAGCCTGTAAGGCAGTTTATTAGTAATTGATGGGGGAGGGCCCAGCCCATGGTGGGTAATACCTTCCCAGGGATAGTGATCCTGGGTTCTATAAGAAAGTAGGCTGGGGCTGGAAAGATGGCTCAGTGTTTAAGAGCACTGACTACTCTTCCAAAGTTCCCAAGTTCAATTCCCAGCAACCACATGGTGGCTCACAACCATCTGTAATGAAATCTGATGCCTTCTTCAGGTGTGTCTGAAGACAGCTACAATGTACTCATATACATAAAATAAATATATATGAAATATATATATATGAAAGCAGACTGAGCAAGCCATGGGGAGCAAACCAGTAAGCAGCACCCCTCCATGGCCTCTGCATTCCTTCCCATGTTGAGTTTTGGTCATGATGTTTCATCACAGCAACGGAAACCCCAATTAAGACAGCCATCCTTGGTTACTCTGCTAGTCAGGCTGTTGGTTTGTTGGTTTGTTTTTTTGTTTTGTGTCAGTTTGACACAAATTAGGGTCATTTGGGAAGAGGGAACCTCAATTGAGGAATTGCCTTCATTGGATTGGCCTGGGGGGCGTGTCTGTGGGACATTTTTAAAAAATTGCTGACTGATGTGGGAGTGTCCAGCCCACTGTGAGCAGTGCCACTCCTGAGAAAGTGGTCCTGGGTTATAGGAGAAAGCAAGCTGAGTGAGTCTTGGGGAGCAAGCCAGTAAGCTGCACTCCTTCATGGCTTCTGGTTCAGTTCCTGCCTCCACTTCTAGCCCTGACTTCCCTCTGTAATGGAGTGTTGTAAGGAGAAATAAATCCTTCCCTCCCCAGGACAGCTACAGAGTAACTTCAAGGCTAGCTTGTGCTAAGACCCTGTTTGTGAAGGTTACTCTTGATTGTCACCTTGATGGAATTTAGAATTACCACAGAAACGAGTCTCCTGGCATATCTCAGGGGAATTATCTTAATTGGGCTAATCCAGGAGGGAATCCCACCCCAACGGTGGCATCACCATTCTATGGGCTGAAAAAACGAACAGAATAAGCTGGGCACCTGCCTTCATTGTTCTGTTTTCTGAGTGTGGGAGCCACGTGATCAGCGGCACCTCCCCCCCGCGCCCCCCCCCCCCGCCATGCCCCCTGTCACAACGGACTGTGCTCCCTGGAACTGTGTCCCCCTGGAACTGTGAGCCCCCCCCCCCCCCCCCCCCCCCGCCAAATAGCCCTTTCTTTCTTAAGTATGTTTGGTCAGAAACATTTTCCCAGTAATAGCTGTCCAGGGCTGGAGAGATGGCTCATCAGTCAAAAGTGCTTGCTGCCTAATGACCCGGGTTTAAGCCCCAGCATGGTGAACAGAACGAACTGACTCCTGCAAGTGGTTCTCTGACCTCCACAAGCGGGCCATGGCATAGAAATGCCCCCATTTCCAATGCTCAATAACATACTGAATTTTTTTTTCCTCTTTTACCTTGACCCACAGAAGCAGCCCACATCTCTACTCACGTGACCTGCACTGACCAATGAAATATGATCAGAGGTGTCCAATGCCCCTTTGGGACAGCAGCTTTCAGAGTCACTGCCCAGTTTCTATGGCTATTCAGCTTGCATCTATAAAACCTGGTATTTGGGTGGAGCCTCGAGTAGCTAGGGTGTCAAATGAGTGTCTGTCCCTCTGGATGCACTGGACAGGTCATGGGCCAGGAAGGAGTCTTATACTGTGGGGTTGGTAGCACAGCTTGGCCTACATGCTTCCAGGTGTGCAAATCTGATTGTTTTAGAATCGGTGTCCTGATCAAACGAACAAGAGCCCTGAAAGATGTGGCTTTCCCTTGGAGGTTCTGTGGTGGCACTGAGGGAGTGGGGGCCGGAATGATGATCAGGAGTGCGTGAGGATGCATGCATAAAAACTCTCCCCGGAATTCTTTGGTGGGAACAGTGGGAGAGGGATCCGAGGGTGGTCAGAAGCTCTGTGGGCTGCTCGAGCTAGGAAGTGAAGGGGCTGAGGGTGGGTCAGCCTGAGGTGGAAGGATGAGATTTGTATCATTTCAGATCTTCCACTCTCAGCCAGAAAGTAACCTCATGGGCCAGGAAAGGGCTCAGCAGATGCAGGAACTTGTTGCCATGGCTCACAAGTGACGTCAAGCCCTGGGGCCCACATGGTAGAAGGAGGGAACGTGCTCTCTACAAGTTGTCCTTTGACCGCCACACAGGTGATATGGCACACACACACACACACACACACACACACACACTGACAACAGGTTCAAGGAAGAATGAGAACCCAGAAATCATGAAATGATACTTAGTTACAAAAGTGTCAAATAGCTGCTTACAGAATGCTGGGAGGCGTTTTCTTCCGGTTACCTGAAAAGTCAGGAATGGTTTTTGTAAAACACCAAAGACATTATTTCCCCCAGTCCCCTGTATATTGTGTGAAGATACAAAGGGTGGGGAACTCAGCTGGTGCCACCAGTTGGTGATCACTGGCAGGGGTTCCACCACCAGCCCAGTTTACTTAAAGATGTCCCACTGAAGCAGTGCAAAGAATCCAATTTTAAAAACTGACCATCCCTGGCTGAGATGCTGCACACCTTTAATCCCAGCACTTGCAGGGGCAGGGGCAGGGGCAGGGGCAGGCAGATCTCTGTGAGTTCACGGCAAGCCTGGTCTACAGAGTGAGTTTCAGTACAGCCAGGGCTACACAGAGAAACCCTGTCTCAAATCCCCTCCTCTTCCACATTTGACTCTCAGTTAAATGGTTGTTAAATATTTTGACCCATTGTGGCAACGTGGCAGAAAAGCATCAATTCAGTGTGTGTGTGATGTGACAGAGAGAGACAGAGACAGAAACAGAGACACAGAGACACAGAGAGATATTGATTGAAAGTCAAGTAGTCCAGGTTGGCCTCAAACTTGCTATGTAACCAAGGATGACCTAGAACTCTTGGTTCCCCCTGACTCCAGGGATGCTTGGATTGTATGTCCTGTGGAGTACTTTGAATGAAAATGGCCTGCACACGATCATAGATTTGAATAATTTGTCCCCATTTGGTGGGACTATTAGGGAATGGTTCAGAGGGGCGGCCTTTGCAGGAGGGTGTGTCACTGAGCAGATTTTAGGGATTCAAACCCATGTCATCCCCAGTGCTTGCTCTGTTTCTTGTGTACTGATTGGATGTGAGTTCTCAGCTGTTCCTGCCACCCCTTTGCTCCACCATCATGGACTCCAGCCCTCTGAAACAGAAAGCCCAATTCTAAAATTTCTTTTATAAGTACCCTTGCTCGTGGTGTTTCGTCAATGGCGATAGAAACCCTCACTAAGACACCTGATCTATGAGGTGCCCAGAATCAAATCCAGGGCTTGACGCATGGTAAGCAAATGCTCTTCCAGTGGAGCGATGTCCCCAGCCCACACCCATCAGTTCTGCTGCCTACAAGGCTGTCACAATTGTCTTCTGAGAAACGAGAGGCTCATATGGTCTGTTGGATGGTGGGCTAAGCCAGACATTTTGTTCTTTTATGGAATCTTGGTTTACTGGAGAGACAAAGTATAGTTAGTCTGAGTTGGATATTTATTTTGGCAGCTACCATCTTGAAAATAAATTCAATGAGCCAATACTCCAAAGAAAATATCTGACAACAACTTTGCCAACTACAAAACTCAATATTTCAAGGGCAAATTACTTTATATTTGCTACCGTGAGGCCGACAGCTTCCCAATACTTTGTGATAGGTTGTGATATCAAGGAATTTTTAAAGAAAATATTCTGCAATGAAATGTGTCAACATTTGGAAGGTCTACACAACTTAGTGAACCAATATTTTCCAAATGATCAATATGTGAAGTTTGGAAATCACAAACAGGCAAAGATCCATGTAAAGTGTGAAGTTGACAAACAGATTTTAATGTAACTGTTTGGAAAACACATTCTAGCAGACTCTATGTTACAGCTAATGTCTAAGAGCCACTCTTGGTGAGCTTTGGCCCACAAAGGGCATCCACAATCATCTTGAAAGGCTTCTAAACTAGGGCTGGAGAGATGGCTCACTGGGGAAAGTTCTTGCCATGCAATATGAGGACCTGGGTTCACGTCTCTAGTACATATGGGTGCCATATGTTGGGGGATGGAGCTAAGTAGCTAGATTAGACTAACCAGAGGACTGAGCTAAAATGGTGAACTCTAGGGTCAGAGAGAGATCCTGTCTCAAAACAATGGAGAGAGATAAGAAACATTGTTTAACATTGACTCTGACCTCTACATGTGAGCACATGCCCAGGTAAATATACCTGTATATACATGTATGCACCACATAGGCATGCACACACACACACAGTAATTGAAAAATAAAATATAGTTGGGTAGCGGTGGTGCATACCATTAATCCCAACACTCGGGGCAGAGGCGGGTGGATCTGAGTTTGAAATCAGCCTGGTCTGCAGAGTGAGTTCCAGGAAAGCCAGGGCCACATGGAGAAACCCTGTCTCAAAACAAACCAAGCCAAAACAAAACAAACTAAACTACTCTTCTTGTGTAGGCTTAGATTTTTCAAAGCTTACCTTATTTATTTAGGGTTCTTAAATGCTTCAACCTTCTAGCCCACACCAAAGGTAGGGGAGAAAGAAAGTTAATAGAAAAGGGGGTTTGTGGGCCTGTTTAGAAGTAGTTCTTTGGGGTGATTCCATTCCCAGCTGTCTGGATACCAGCAGTCCCGTCCAATAGCAAACACCAAGCACAAATCAGAAGTGGCGGCTCGATGCAGCAGAACCTGCAAGGCTCTGATAAAGTCAGCAGAAGAGGCAAGAATCAGTGCAAACACCACGAGAAGCTCTTTGGCACGTTTCTCTCTACAAAGTGAAGACCAGCAATGACCAGCAAAGTCTTGCTTGGCTACTGAAGACCTGCAAAGCCCATGGATGACCAGTGAAGCGTTGCTCAGCGTAGCAGTGCAAGAGCATCCTCTCACTGTTCACGGGGCTCCGTTTATACTCTTTCCAAAGACCATAAACCCTTTCAAGCGTCTGCTCAAGCAAAATACCACATGCCCTCCAGTAAGACAGCTTCCACAAAAATATCACACAACACAACCGAGTCTCCAAAGAACCAAGAAATTTCCACTGCATTCCTGGGATCAGGAGTGCATCTCTGTGTTCCTGTGTTTCAAGTATGCAACACCCTGGGATCAAGCCTCAGCACAAAACAAACAAACAAACAAAAAACCTCCCCCTTTCCCAGTTACTTATCTATGTGAAGTCTGAATTTCTTAATATCCCACAACCAGCACATGCATAATAGATGAACTTCCAAAGTGGAGAATAAGGTTTAGCTCGCTCCTGTTAAAGCCACATTTCAAAGAAGTTTCCAAAACTACAAAAGAATGTTATCCTTTTCAGTAATTTTATTTCACTTGGGAAACCCAGTTGTTCTTGTAAAAAATATGTTACAGGCATCGGGAGAGATGGCTGAGCAGTTAGGAACCGGGAGTTTTCTCTCTCCAGGTATTACCCAGTCCACGGGTCAGTCAACGGCTCTGCAAGAGAGAGAGTGGGGACATAGGGGCAAGAGACGCGAAAAATGAAGACAATACAGGCTACCTGCTCAAGGCTCAAGTCTTGTTTATTGAAAGGCAACTATGGGTATATATGCACTCGCTGGGGAGTGCAGCTGGAGACACTTAACCACAGGTCCAGGATGTGTAGAAGAAAACCAAAATGTTATCAGTGTGTTCAGCTGTGGTGGGCGTCTTGCAAAAACATCATGCTAGGAAAACAAGTCTCTCATCAGGGTGGAAAAGTACCACCTGTAAGTAAATAGCCTGCGATGGCTACAGAGATGATAGCTGCTTTCTGCTAGGAGTCAGCTCCCAACACAGGCCCAGGTCCATCATTTAGAGGTAAACCAAGGGCTGGGATTTCTCAAAGAAGTTTGTGTGAGAAAATCATCTGGGACAACCTGGAGCCTTTTCAGAGTGAAAGGAAGAGAAATTTACAGCCCCAGGTTTTAGCAGTGGACATCAGGAAACACCCAGGACCTCTGCATAGTCACCTGTCAAGGGAAGGGAGCCTCCACATTCCACTCCCACCATGCATGCATATATATATATGAAATCAAATATAGTTTGAAGAAAATACAATTTATTTATTGTTTACTTCTAAAATTAATGGTGTTACTTGTGTGTAATAATGGGTTTTGTCATGACATTCTTTTAGACATGAAAATAATGTATTTTGATCCATTCACTGTCACCCTCTCTTGTCCCCTTCCACCCTGTTGATCTCTTCCTCTTTCTAGCTGGCTCTCTTCCTTCTTCCTCCCTTCCTTCCTTTCAGGACCCAGTGAGTTCACTTAATGTTCTTTCAGGATCATTGACAATGAACCAGTGGCTACACCACAGACTGCTTACAGGTCCTCAATGAGCAGAATGCTATTGGGAAGAGACATTATTTTATTCAGTTAAAATTTAGCATGGCTACTTTTCCTATCTCCTGTCCCTGATATAGCTAGATAGACAAAGAGGAGAGAGAGAGAGAGAGAGAGAGAGAGAGAACATAGATAGAGAGACACAGAGAGATTAAGCTGTGAGATTTCTTGGTTTTTTGTTTTTGGTTTTTTACCCATTGCATACTGTTTGAAGAGATCAAAATAATGCAAGAGAAAAGAGAATCAAAATTGCATATTCATTTGACTATATTAGGGCAGTGTAAGCAAATGTGTGATTTCATTCTTAGGTATACTTTCTTGTTCTATCACATGGGACCTACACTATGTACACTACACTATGTATACTATACTATGTATACTACACTATGTACATTACAGTATGTACACTATACTGTGTACACTATGGGCACGACACTTCCCATACCAGACAGCTGATATACAATACTAAGTTCTAAACATGTGCTCTATAGCAGGTCCCAAACTGCTGGGGCCTGGGAACTTTTTTTTCTGGACAAAACCAGAATATAAATATTTTAGGCTTTGCAACCCCATCTGGTCATTAGTGGCTACTTAACTTTACTGTTGATAGCTTCAAAGGTATACTGCTATTAGGTAAACAATTGTGTCTCAATAAAACTTGATTTGCACAGACAAGCAGTGTATCTGCGAGTTAGAGTCGATCAGCCTATGTCAAAAGGCCTAACAGTCAGAGTCTGCTGTGATATCCAAGATATGGGCCATCCACAACACCTTCAACTTCTCATGTAAGTACACCTCTTGGGCTAAGTGGATACAGAGCCATACCAAGGGAATTATGGGAAATGTAGTTCTTAGTTTGTTCTCCTTAAGAGGGGAGCTGCTGTACTAAGTAGACAAGAGATAATCTGGTGCATTGATGCACATGATCATGTAAGATTCATTGGCTATGAAGCCATGGTGACTGGGACCAAGACTTCAGAATCGCTCACTGCTCTTGGACTTAAACTGTAGACTAAGCTTTCCTGTGAGCAACACAGGATCCAACCTAAAAGCTCTTGACTGAGGTCACTCAGGTCTCTGCTGGCATGTAGGTTGGGTTGACATTCCACAATGCCAGAAGCTAGGTTGTTTGTTTGTTTTAATATATTCTACCATCCATGGCTTTTCTGCCTGTGCCATTTTGCGGTTCAGTGGCTGTATATCACCACCAACAAAGTTACTTTGTCACTGTACTGCTGCTGTGAAGGGACACCATGACCAAGGCAACTATTATAAGAGAAGGCATTTGACTGCGGCTGGCTTACAGCTTCAGAGGTTTAGCTCATTATCATGGGAGGGAGCATGGCCTGACACAGACAGGAGGAGTAGCTGAGAGCTATATCCTGATTCCTAAGGTGGGGGTGGGGTAGAGCAGAGGGAAACGGAGAGGGTGAGGGAGAGGGAGAGAGAGAGAGAGAGAGAGAGAGAGAGAGAGAGAGAGAGAGAGACTCTAGGCTTGGCATGGGCTTTTAAAACCTCAAAGCCTACCCACAGTGACCCACTTCCTCCACCATGGTCACACCTCCTAATCCTTTCAAACAGTGCCACTCCCTGGTGATTAAGCATTAAAATATATGAGCCTATGAGGGCCATTCTCATTTAAACCACCACACAAGGATAATGGCAGAAAGACTTCCTCTAGATGGCTATGTTACAGAAAGTCCTTATCTCTTCTATTTACATGCCATGGTTTATTGGACTTTATAATTTGGAATTCTGTCTTGTGAAAATCACTTATGAGTCTTAGTCTGAAGGAACAATATCTAACTCTAGACCCTTGATAAAGACAGTCTCGTGTGTCACAATCCCAAGTGTTCAAACTTTGGGCCAAGCCAAAAAGAATGCAAGTGAGAGGCAGGAGTGGTGGCATATGCCTATAACCCAGCACTCAGAGGTGGATGAAGAAAGTTGGGAGTTTGAGAGCATCCTAGGCTACCTGCCTCAAAAAACAGAGCAAGAAGGTTACGGTATGAGTCATACTCCACGATGCCCTGATGTGCAGGCACAGCTTGCCGAGGCACAGACATGGCTGCAGAAACAGCATAGTCAAGGGAAGAGCTACCAAGTAGTCTGTAATCAAGAAAGCAAGGACGAGCCTGCATGGAAGGTCAGCATGTGACCTCTGGCAAGCTGAGGCTGATGGACAGCCCAGACTGAAAGCACATCTAGTTGTTGCTGACAGTGTTCCCAACCCGAGTCATAGTCATGCTGGCTAGAGGGCTGAGCCCTGAGCTAGTGTAGGTCAAGGGATCTGTGTCACACAAGAGACTCACCAGCCAACATTCTGGACTTAGATAACCATTCTTCAGGCCATGTTCCAGATCACGTATGAGTCTTCCCACCCAAAATGCAGAAGCACTAAACCCACCCTTCCTGAGCACATGATATTTTTTTGATCAAATATTGTGCAGTATTTAAGACTCTAAAGGACAATCTCTAAGACTCTTGCATACAAGAGTCTAGAGGCCAAGTTCTGTGAGAATTATAATAAATATTTTGTACTCTTGGCTTCCAGGTTCACACAAAATTCTTGTAAAACAAATTTCTAAATATTTGCGTTGTTGCTCACTATAGCCCGATTCTGACAACCAAATGACTGCAACCAGATTGATTTCTTTGGGGGCTAAGTTTTCATTATTAACATATTCCAAGTCCAGCTTCTAGAATACAGAAGGCATAAAATCATACAACTTAACTAAAATCCAAACCAAAAGTCACAGAACATTGTAGACTCGTGTTCAGCACCATACAAAGTCCTTTCAAAACACTGACCCCTGGATTGCCAGTGTTGTTAGATCCTAATGCTAAGAGAGGTGTCAGAATCCTACAGCAACCTAAAGCTACCTGAGCTCAGAATTCCCACGTGATTCCTGGAGATGTCGTTCCTAAACTGTGTCTCCCATGTCCTCAAGCTGGGCTGGCAATGGAAACCGACTGTGCAATACCTCTCTGGGTTGAAAAGATTTCTCAGCAGTTGAAAGCAATGACTGCTCTTCCAAAGGACCCAGGTTTGATTCCCAGCACCCATGTGAATTCACAAAGGTCTGTTTCTTCAGTTCTAGAAAATGTAATTCCCTTTTCTGGTCTCCACAAGCACCAGGCATGCATCTGATGCGCATACAGGCAAAACTGCCACACCATAAAAATTAAAAATTAAAAAAAGCCATTCCTCCAGTTTGAGAGCCATCTCTCCCTCCCTCAACTGCTTACACATTCCAGGAGTGCTTACATATTGTGAACAGCAAGAAGACCAGAGAGAGCAGTGGTCTTTTCCACCTATGAAAGATTAATAATAAATATAAATATTTAGAATATTTTGTGCTTATTATTAGTTTCTTGTCATTTCATTCCCCCAGAAAACTTATGGTTGGATTGTCATTATAATGAGTGACATTAATAATTACTATCAAAATTCTCATTTTAGCATAGAAAATCCAGTCTCAGAAATACCACTGGTTGCTGATTTCAGGGTTACAGGGGGATCCCCCAGCAATGGGGCAAGACATGGGGAAAGGTGGTCTGGGTCAAAACTACTGAATTCCAGCCAGGGAATAACCTAAGAGTCAGCTGTGGGAATGCGCAGTGGGCAAGCAGCGACAAACCAAGACAATTTGAAAAGATGTGAACCAATATAAGATGGCTTTTGGATTTTTTTCAAGACAGGGTTTCTCTGTGTAGCCCTGGCTGTCCTGGAACTCACTCTGTAGACCAGGCTGGCCTCGAACACAGAAATCCACCTGCCTCTGCCTCCCAAGTGCTGGGATTAAAGGCATGCACCACCACTGCCCAGCAGCTTATGAATTTTTGCTGAATTATAAGCCATGTGTGCTGGCTAGACTCATGTCATCTTGAACAAGCTAGAGTCCTTTCAGAAGAGGGAACCTCAACTGAGAAAGTACCCCCAATAGATTGTTCTGTGGGCAAGTTTATGGTGCATTTCCTTGATTGATGACTGATGTGGGAGGGCCCTGGGCTGTGGTCCTGGATACTATAAAAAAGCAAGCCGAGGAAGGCAGGGGAAGCAAGCCAGTACTCGGTGCTCCTTCGTGGCTTTTGCTCTAGTCTCTGCTCTGGCTTCCCTCCATGATGGACTATAAGGTGTAAGACAGATCCTTTCCTCCTTGTGGAGGTTGAATGAGAATGGCCCTCATTGACTCATATATTTATTTGGATGTTTGCCTCCCAGTTGGTGGACTTTTTAGGAAGGATTAGGAGGGTGTGGCCTCATGAAGGAGGTGTGTCATTGGGGGTGGGCTTTGAGGTCTAGAACTTCAGCCCATGGATTGGTGCTGCTCACACTCATGGCAAGTCTTCTGTCTTTACTAAACTCTCTGGAAATGAACTCACAGATATACCAACTGCCATGTTTTCATGATGATTCAAAATTCAGTCCATTTAACAATGAAATCAACCACTACACATATGCAGGCTGAAACTTCATGATACAGGCAAGTAACAGCAGTGGAATTTTTTAAGCTCTAAAAGAGTTTTACTTCTGTACACTCAGTGCATGTGTGTGTGTGCATGTACACACACACATGTGTGCACATGTATTGTGTTCATGAGTGAGAGAGCATGCATTGCACATGTGCTACCTCACAGAAATATGTGTTCATGGACACATCATTTACACACACACGCATTCACATACATACAGAAGAACAGATAAATAAATACATATTTTAGAATAAAATGAAATGGCTTTTATAAATATGATTAATATGTTCAAGGTTTTAAAGGGAAATGTGTGCATAATGAGGAAAATGTAGATGATACAAAAATATTTTTAAAAATCACTTGGGTTTCTGCGAATAACAACACAGTATTTGAAATTTAAAATCCATATGGAGTTAAGAGAAAATTGAGTAAACCCCAGCAATACTGAAGACAGTACTGGTCCCTTTCTACACTGAAATATGTGGAAAGGCTGAACAACAGGTAAGTGCAGCCACTCTGACCTATGGGGCTGCATTATGCTGACTGACACATATGAAGCTACAGTTTCAAAGCAGAGCAGAAGAAACTGTGTGGAGAAAGATTGGAAAAATGCTCCCAAATCTGATGAAAAAGAAGCCCACAGATCCAAGAACACCAGTGAACCCCAAGCCAAAAAAAAATTCAGACAGACACTGTGTTCCAGTTGTTAAAAAAAACTCACTGATAAATTATTAAAACCGAGCTAGAGAAAGTACCCAAGGAGCTAAAGGGATCTTCAACCCTATAGGTGGAACAACATTATGAACTAACCAGTACCCCTGAGCTCTTGACTCTAGCTGCATATGTATCAAAAGATGGCCTAGTCGGCCATCACTGGAAAGAGAGGCCCATTGGACACGCAGACTTTGTGTGCCCCGGTACAGGGGAACGCCAGGGCCAAAGGGGGGGAGTGGGTGGGTAGGGGAGTGGGGGTGGGTGGGTAAGGGGGACTTTTGGTATAGCATTGGAAATGTAAATGAGCTAAATACCTAATAAAAAATGGAAAAAAAAATTATTAAAACCAGTAGAAGTAACCCCTCCACAATATAGTTTATAAGAGAACACACACACACACACACACACACACACACACACACACGTGCACACAAATCCATAGACCTCTGTCACAGCCATGTCCATTAGGAATGAATAAAAGACAACTTTAAAATAGGAAAAAAGTCAAATTAGAACTCTTTATTCAGTGGAATGTCCTCCAAACACAAACCAAATAAAGACTTTTGCAGACAAACACAGAGATAGAATTCAGTCTTGGCAGAGCTACAGTGTAAGAAAGACTAAAGGAAGTAATCCTGGCAGGGAAAAATGACACGAGAGGGAAACATGGATCCATCAAAAGGAATAGCAAGTGCTGAAAATAGCAATATGTCGGTAAACATATGTTTCTATTTTGTCAGCTACTTTGAAAATAATTGAATCAATGCTAGCAGAATGGCCAGGGGTAGGCGGGGAGGGGACAAAAGTACAGTGTTCTGCGATCACCCAACTCTAAAATAGTGACAAAAGCTTCAAAACATAGGCAGTGCACATGGGAAATAAACATGGAAGAGTCATGCCTCAGATTACATTAATTATAAGTGGTCCAATTTCCAATTTAAAAATCAGAGATTGTCAGATGAAAGGAGAAGGCAGATCCAACTACCTGCTGCTCACAAGAAACCTATAAAGAAACATACAAAGATGGAAGAAGACATTTTGTGTTAAAAAATTAACCAGAAGAGAACTGGTGAGATGGTATAAAAATGAAAAAAAAATCTAGAGAAAGAGAAAATAAAAATGAATATTTAATGATAATTGAGCATATGGCATAAAAGTTCTAAATAGGTGCCATGTTTGATGGCAAATGCCTTTTAATCCAAGCAATCAAGACACCGAGGCAAGTAGCTTTCCGTGAGTTTGAGGCCAGCCTGGTCTACATAGAGAATTCCAGGCCAGCCAGGGCTAACACAATGAGATTTGGTTTCAAAATATTTTTCTAAATATGCATGTTCTTCCTAATAATAGTTTCAAGAGTCATGAAGGAAATGATAAGACTGCATGGATATGGGTATGCCCACAGTTACCACGGGGGTTTCAGCAGTCCTCTCAACTAAGGGGTGGTACCCCAGCAAGAATAAAAATGTGAGTGACCCAGTTTGGGCGCTTTGGTTTATTGACATATGTTGAGCATCCTATCTCAGCAAGAGCACACCATTTACACACATACACATACACACACTCACACAACATACTCTCTCTCACACACACTCACATAAATATTCACACGCTTATGCACTCATATATACATACATACATACACACACATTCACACATATTCACACCCATATACACACTCACACACACGCACTCACACTCATGCATGCATTCACACACACAGGCATACATTCACACACACTCATACATACATTTACACAGACACACACACACACACACACACACACACAGAGCACCTATCAAAGTGGCCACTTTCTACACTGCAGAAAGGATCAATATATTTTGAAGAATTGAACATGGAGTGTTTTCTGAGCAAAATAAAATTAAGCCGTAAGTTAAAAGCAGAAACATAGACCCCCTCCCCACAATATATGCCAATGAAATACTAATCTTCAAAGCAATACCTGACTCAAAAAATAAATCACAAGAGGCTAAACTTCCAGAAGTCAAGAGATTTCTCTCGGGGAGGCTAAGTCAGGGGTAAACAACTGCTGAGCTCGGTGAATCAGGCAAGGCACAGTGCTTCTGCTTTTCAAATCGCCTCAGATAATAATTTTAAAATTGCATTGTTACTGTTACTGTTATTATTCTGTGTGTGCAAAAAATGTATACTCAACAATCCTTACAAGATATAAAAAGTGTAACTAACACTATTTTAAGGGCTACTTCAGTAGATAAACACAGAGCCTCTCCAGGAATGCAGTGCTCCATTATTCAACAAGCACAATGTGGGAGCCCGCTAGTGGAGGTCAGGGGACCCAGGTATCTCTTTCCACTGTGGGTTCCAGGGATCAAATCCAGGTTGTCAGGCTTCCATTGAAGTACTTTACTCTGCTGAGCCACTGCATGTGTCTTTTGGGAAACCCTGCTGCTAAGGCTGAAGGCACATGTTACCAGGAAGCCCTGAGCTTGGGGCAGAATGGTGGACTCCTTTTGTCAGCAGAGCTTTCTCTTCTCTAGGGATCCTGGATCCCACACCTGGGGAATGTCATGTCGTCCAGCACCTGAGATCCCTGGAGCGCCTTCCTGAGCTAATGAGGCATCTCAGTAGCCTTAGCTTTCAGCCAATGACCTTTGCCCACCCTAAATATTCTCACTCCTTCCCAAACATTAAATAACCCTTGGTTCACACTGAATAAAGTGTGTGTGTATAAGCCCACCCTGAATAAAAGTATATGCACACGCTAGGATTGTCTAGAGAGCTATTTCATTGAAGATCGTTGGAGAAGGCCTTCACCAAAAAGATCTATAACACTGAGATCCTCAGAGAGGCCCTCTCTCTTCCTGCCCCCACAACACTTGCTCCCAGCCAATTGGTTCCTACCCAACCCCAACTCTGCTTCATCCTTCCAGCCCAGCGTGCAGTGGAGTCTGGACACCCTGAGAGGGAGAAAGCAGAGGACCTGGAACATGGCCACTGGCTTCATTTGATTGTTTTATCACAATGTCTCTTGTAGCCAGGCTAGCCTTGAACCCATTACATAGCCAAGGGTAACCTTGAATCCCTGGTGCTTCTGTCTCCACCACCTACGTGTTGGATTGCAAGCATACCCCACCACACCCTGACCTCCTAGCTTTTAAAGGAAGTAATTGCATGGGTTTGTGAAGGGATAATGTCATTTTCTATGGTTTGTTATTACTGTTTAGAGTTTTGTAAAATTTGACTAAAATAAAAATTGAAACTGAAATTGAAAACTCAAGTACGGCACATTCATTGTTAGAAAGTGGATTCACAATTTAAGTTTTCACCCAAACGAATCACTAGTGTATTCCAAAAAATATTTAAGAAAGATACACAGGGGGCTGGAGAGATGGCTTAGCGGGTTAGAGCATTGACTGCTCTTCCGAAGGTCCTGAGTTCAAATCCCAGCAACCACATGGTGGCTCACAACCATCCATAATGAGGTCTGACGCCCTCTTCTGGTGTGTCTGAAGACAGCTACAGTGTGCTTACATATAACAATAAATAAATCTTTAAAAAAAGATACACAACAATTTAAAAAATGATACTGGGCTGGTGAGGTGGCAGCAGATAAAGCCACTTGCTCTTGGCATTCCTTCTACAAAAACACCCAACAGTTACCTAGCAACAGCCAGGTAGGCCTGGCATGCTATAAAAGGGACTGTTCCAGCCTCTCTGATTCTCTCTGACTTTCTGACCCCTTTCGCTCTCCCTGACCCCTTTCTCCCTCTCCCTCTCATACCTCAGGGGTGGGGTGGTGGTGGTTATAAAACACATGACTTCCTGTCAAATTCAAAAACCTAAGTCCAGCCCCCAGAACTCACACTGTGGAAACAAAGAACTGACTCCTGCAAGGTGTTTTTGGAATGCCACAGACATGACGTGGCAGGCTTCAAGACTAATAGATTAAAACACAGCAATACAACGAGGATGAAGAATTGTTCTGCTGTCTCTGATCTACAAGCCGAAGAGCTTGAGTTTGAATCCAGAACATTTATGTAAAAAAATCAAGCATGACTGTGGGTGCCTGTCAGCCCAGCATTGGAGGACAGAGACAGACAGGCCCCCAGAGCTGGCAGACCTCTCAACTGAGCTAAAACATTGAGCTTCTGGTTCAGAGACAGACACTGTCTGTCTGTACCGAGGTCTACTAGAGGAAGACACTACACCCTGCTCTGGCTTCTGCAGATGTGCACCTGAGTATGCTTGCATACATGCCTGCTCCCATCACACAAGTAAAAGATAAAGGAAATTTTATATTTAAAAAAGAATTGTTGTATATCTTGACTTTCATACTCTTCATGACTGTATACCTGTTAAAACTCCTGCATGGTTCATTTTAGAGGGGTGCATTTTGCTGTGTGTAAATATTCATGTACATACATATCCCAGTATAGTTGACAAGATTAAGTTAAACTTTGTGTGAGCACACATGTGCGTGTGAGACAGGGTCTCTCGCTGCCTGATTTGGCTAAGCTGGGCCACTGGGGCCCAGGAGTCTACCTTGTCTCCACCTCCCCAGCACTGGGATTATAAATATCTGCCATTATGCCTGCCTGCTTATTCATGAGTTCTAGCCCAGCCCTTCATGCTTGCAAAGGAAGCATGCTGCCAATAGGGCATCTCTCCTGCACAGGTTTTGGGTTTCGTTTTTCTTTTTTATCTAGCAAGTGACTGCTCAGCAACTTGTTCTGTAAACAGGGTTGACTCTTTCCACCGATGCTCTGGGCTCCCATTTCTGAGCTGGAAATAGACATAAACTCGAGACAGAAGTTTGGAGATCTTTACTGAGAAAACAAGTAATAGAATTTGTAGTTAGAGCTTTTACACAACTGAAAATTAGTCTCCAAACTCTGTGAAAGGGGCAGTTGAGGGTTGTGTCGGGCTTTGTCGGGTGTCGAGGCCTCCTGTGACCCAGATGGAGGAAGCCATCCTTCCCTGAATTTTGACACGCTCACCAGTAAATTGCTCCAAAACATCTGTAATTCTTCCTGCCTGGTTTGGAGATGTTTTAAAGTTGGCTGTTCTCTTCTTTCCAAAATGCTTCAGCAATGAGAGTGTGAGTTGCATTCCCCACCATCGCCCCTGGAATCCTGAATGGCTTCCTCTAGAAAAGGCTTCTGTTTACATGCCGGTCATCTTAGAACATAATTGGTCCCATCAACTGTCACAGAAGGTCAGTTTGCTTTAGTTTAGTTTTGGGTTTTTTTTGGGGGGGGTGATTAGTGGCATAATAAAAGGTAGTTATTTATCTGATCTACTAACACCCAGTTGGGCCTAAATATAAGACAGAACAGAATATACACTGAATAAGAGTTTTAGTGGATTCCTCTTGCATTCCTCATAATTTCAGTGGGTTCCTTTTGGCACTAAAATTTGATTTATCATTTTCAGTTCCTTTTTAAAATAGAATCTGATGCAACAGTTGAGAGCCAGGGTCAGGCTGGGAGCCCTGCCTATGAACGACTGCAACACAATGTAAATCAACTCAGCAGGCTCTCCTAGCATACCCACTGCATAAGCAGACCCTTGGGGAGCCTTGTGGAAAATTCAGAAAGAATCTCTGGCTTTGATAGACTGGAAAAAGAAAGAAGGAGGAGGAGGAAGAGGAGGAGGAAGAGGAGGAGGAGGAGAAGAGGAGGAGGAGAGGAGGAGGAGGAGGAGGAGGAGGAGGAGGAGGAGGAGGAGGAGGAGGAGGAGGAGGAAGAAGAAAAAGAGGAGGAGGAGGAGGAGGAAGAAGAAGAAGAAGAAGAAGAAGAAGAAGAAGAAGAAGAAGAAGAAGAAGAAGAAGAAGAAGAAGAAGAAGCAGCAGCAGCAGAAGCAGCAGCAGCAGCAGCAGCAGCAGCATGGGAGGCTGGATAATGGCTCAGTCTACCAGCGAAGTGCTTGCTGTAAGCATGGTGACCTGAGTTCCGATGACTAGCATTCATGTAAAAAGATGGCTGTGATGGTGGGCATTTGCGATCTTAGTGCCTAGGGAGGCAGACATGGGAGGATTCCTGGAGGTTGCTGGCTGGTCATTCTGGCTGAATAAGTTGTCTCAAAAAACAAACAACACATTCACACATTCTGTCTGTCTGTCTGTCTGTCTGTCTGTCTGTCTGTCTCTCTCTCTCTCACACACACACTCATATGATATAGACCAATTGAAAAAGACATCTAATCAACTCTGGCCTCTTCACGTGTGCACACATCTGCACACCAACCCACAAATGCATACACATGAACACACAAATAAGAAAAGAAACAGCACAATGATTAGATTTCAAGCCAGAAGAATTAAAATGTCACTAGTTAGCAAGTGAAAAAAAAAAGCCATTTCATTTCTTGGCTGAGCACATTTTAACGTGCAAAAGAGATAAGCTGATTCCTGTTGAATGAGATTCAGAAAAGATAATGCTTAGAATGACCGTTTAGAAAAATATAACTGTGAGCTGGGAGTGGCAGTGCAGGCCTTAAATCCTGACACTTGGTGTGGGAAGCCACATGTGCCGTTGCAGAGTGGCACTGACTACTGCTGGCCACCACACATAAGTTTGGACAAACAACCAATGTGTACATATGCAGTAAAGTTTTTTGCAAAGACACTGCCTGGCCCGGGCATGATAATGAGGCTTTGAGAATATAACCAATCAGATGTGAGACATGCAAATGAGGTATGATAATGAGGCTCTGTGAGGTACAGAGAGAGAGTAGCCAATCAGATGAGGAACATGCAAATGAGGCGTAGTGCATAACCAATCCGGGTGTGAGACACGCCTCTCTTAGGCCTATATAAGCAACACCAGTTCTGGGCTTGGGGTCTTTTCGCCTCTACAATCAAGCTCTCCCAATAAACGTGTGCAGAAGGATCCTGTTGCAGGGTCGTTACTGCTGGCCAGTCCGGCGCACGCAAGAAGTGGTGCCGAAAACCCCGGGACAAGAAACATCTTCAGGCACGAGCAAAGACCCCCTGCTACAGGGAGGATTCAGAATTGCATCGCGGGGAAGGAGCGGTTAATAAAGGTTCCCGTAAAACAGACTGCTGAGAAGGATCCAGCGTGGATTCAGAACTCTTCAGCTGGGGAGCGGTGTTAATAAAGGTTCCTGCAAAACAGACTGCTGAGAAGGATTCAACTGCGTGGATTCAGAACTCTTCAGCTGAGGAACGGTGGTACCAGTAAGTATAAAGAAATTAAGGTAAGTCTCTGAGAGGTATGCTTTCTTACGCAGTAGGTCTGGTAATTGTTGCTGGGTTTGTGTGGGACCAGCTGTTAAGGAAGGGCAGTGACTTTGTAGGAGTACCAGGAAGGCATATCAGAAACAGAGAGAAAGAAAAAAGAAGACGCACGCAGAAAAATAAGTAACTTAAGAAATATAAAAAGAGAAAAAGAAAGGAAGCTAAAATATAAAGATACAAAGTATAATATAAAAAGGATAATATAAAGATATAAAGGATAATATAAAAAATGAAGAACAAAAAATTAAGTCAATTTACCCTCCTCTCGAGGACTTTGACTAAAGAGGCAGCCTTCATCAAAGGCTTAAAGATAGTTCTCAGGGAAAGAGGAGTAACTATTAGAAGCAGCCACTGTGCAGAAATCCTAGAAGAAGGAGAAAAAATGAAAATAAGCTATTTCAGAGCCCTCCTAGGGACAGACGGAAAACGGGAGATGTCCTGCTTCCTCTCTGGCTCCTATGGAAATATTTTTAGCTTCGAATAGGATATCTGTGTTCTATTGTCTGTTTTTTGGTGCACCAAATTGTCTATATGTCTGTCAACTCATGTTTGTTTTTGCTTGGATGATTGAATGATTGTTGTTCTGTGTTTCATGTTGAAAAATATAAAAAGCAGTCTCAGTCTGCACAGCAAAAATTGACAAGTTAGCTGCACGGTGGCTGGGAGTCAAGTACAGCTGAAAAAGCCCTGCTGAGGGCCGATTGCAAATGGAGCTTTTAAAGGGGCAGGCAGCCTTTTGCTTGTAACAGAAAGTTAGCTTAAAATTGGAAACTCAAGGTTGGAGTTATTCTAAACAACATAAGAAAACAGGTGATATGCAAAAGCAGTGTACAAAGGGTAGAAAGAGTAGGTTTGAAAATAAAGTACATATCTTTACAAATAGAAGGAAAACCCTTTCAAGGTATAATGGATACAGGAGCAGATAAAAGCATTATATCCAGTAAGTGGTGGCCTGCTTCTTGGCCTGTTAATCAATCGTCACATAGCTTACAAGGATTAGGATATGAAGCTACCCCAACTATAAGTGCAAAATCCTTACAATGGAAAGATAAAGAAGGAAGGACAGGGCTTTTTCAACCTTATGTACTCCCTTTACCTGTAAACTTATGGGGGAGAGATGTGTTATCAGCTATGAACTTTATATTGACTAATGATTACTCTCAGAAAAGCAAGGAAATGATGAAAGGAATGGGATATATACCTGGACTAGGTCTTGGAAAAAATTTACAAGGTAGAATTTCACCAGTTAAAGCCACAGTAAAGGCAGACAAGAAAGGGCTGGGTTTTTTCTAGGGGCCACTGAAGAGCCTTTGCCCATTCCGTGACATACAAAGGACACGGTGTAGGTGCCTCAATGGCCTTTACCCTCTGAGAAGTTAAAAGCAGCTAAAGAATTAGTACAAGAACAATTAGACCTGGGACATGTGGAACCCACTCAATCACCCTGGAATACCCCCATTTTTGTTGTAAAGAAAAAGTCAGGTAAATGGAGACTGTTACATGACCTAAGAGCCATTAATGCACAAATGCAAGTTATGGGTCCTGTACAAAAAGGACTCCCCCTACTCTCAGCTCTACCTAAGGATTGGAGAATTATAGTAGTAGATATTAAGGATTGTTTCTTTTCAATTCCATTAAATAAGAAAGATAAACCTAGATTTGCATTTACCTTGCCTTCTATTAATCATATGGAACCTGATAAAAGGTACCAATGGCGGGTATTACCCCAAGGAATGGCAAATAGCCCTACCATATGTCAGTTATATGTAGGAAAAGCTTTGCAACCGGTTAGGGATGGTTTCCCCTCCTTAAAAATTTGTCACTATATGGACAACATTGTAATTTGTGGACCTGAAGAAGAAAGTATACAGCAAGCTTATGGCTTGCTTAATGAAACTTTAAAAAATAATGGCTTGATTATTGCACCAGAAAAAGTACAGCAGCTAATGTTAGTCATTTTCTAGGAGCCACTATTACTTTACGATGTGTCACCCCACAAAAGAATAGTATTAGAAAAGATCATCTAAAGACACTAAATGATTTTCAAAAATTATTAGGAGATATAAATTGGATTAGACCTTATTTAAGGATCCCTACTTTGGAATTAAAACCTTTATTTCAAATTTTAGAAGGAGACTCACATATTACCTCATTGAGACAATTAACACCTGAGGCTTCTGACGTTCTTAGGAAAGTGGAAAAGGCGATCCAAACAGCACAGTTAACTTGTATAAATGAGCAAGAACCTTTGTGCCTATGCATATTACGCACCATCAATCTGCCAACTGCTGTGTTATGGCAAAATGGTCCTTTAGTATGGATACATCCACATATATCCCCTAATAAGACTATAGAGCATTATCTTACCATGGTAGCAAATATGGCCCACAAAGGGATAAAAACTTCAATTACTCACTTTGGAAAAATGCCTGATAGCATAATTGTCCCTTATACTGTCACACAAACGCAAATATTGTGTGCTACTATAGATGAATGGGCCATTCTTAGATGCAGTTATTCTGGTTTAATTGATAATCATTATCCTAAACATCCGTTATTACATTTTATGTTATTACATCCAGTAATATTTCCAAAGGTAACGGCTAATACCCCTATAAAGGGAGTCATTGATATTTATACAGATGGATCCAAAACAGGAGTTGGAAGTTATGTAATCAATGAAAAGGCTGTAAGGTTGCAATTTACACCAGGAGCCCCTCAATTGGTAGAATGTTTGGTGGTTTTAGAAGTCTTTAAAAGATTTCCTATGCCCATAAATATTATCTCTGATTCTGTTTATGTAGTTAATGCGGTTTTAGCATTAGAGACTGCCGGAAATTTTAAGCAGTCTAGTCCAGTATCTGAAATTTTGATGAAAATACAAAATTGTATTTTGATGCGTGAGCATCCCTTTTATATTCAACATGTTAGAGCACATACATCATTACCTGGACCTATGGTTAAGGGAAATGCAATTGCTGACTCAGCCACCAGAGACATGGTTTTCCTATTACAAAGTTCTATAGAAAGTGCAAAGAAATTTCATCAGCTTTATCATGTCCCTGCTTCTACATTATGACAAAAGTTTAAGCTCACACGAAAAGAAGCCCGAGATATTGTCCTACAGTATGGTAAATGTGTAGAATTTGTTAATGCACCTTCCGTGGGTGTTAATCCTCGCGGATTGCGACCCCTAGATGTTTGGCAAATGGACGTTACGCATATCTCATCTTTTGGGAAATTACAATATGTACATGTATCCATCGATACCAGCTCTGGTGTCCTACATGCCTCTCCCTTGACAGGGGAAAAAGCAGTTCATGTCATATCTCACTGCTTAGAGGCTTGGGCTGCGTGGGGCAAGCCCCTAGTGTTAAAGACAGATAATGGTCCTGCATATACTTCTTCTAAATTTAGCCAATTTTGCAAACAAATGCAAGTAAAACATATTACTGGATTGCCCTATAATCCACAGGGCCAAGGCATAATTGAGAAAGCCCATCACACTCTGAAACAATATTTGCAAAAACAGAAAGGGGGAATAGAGGCTATGACGCCCAAGATGGCTCTATCCCTTACAATATTTACTCTTAATTTTTAAAAATTGGATGATGCTGGAAGATCACCAGCTGAAAGGCACGGAAAATGGCCTCAATCGCCCAATGAAATGGTCAAATGGAAAAATGTCCTTGATAATGAATGGTATGGCCCGGATCCTATCTTAATCAGATCCCGGGGAGCTATTTGTGTTTTTCCACAGGGTGAAGAAAATCCACTTTGGGTCCCGACGAGACTGACAAGGACCGTGAAAGAGCAAGATGAATCCCAAGATGATTCTCCTGCTCCTGATGATTGAAACCAGGATAAGTATACCTTTATGGGCCATAGTAAGATCATGGCCAGTACCTTTACCGGTACATTCCAATTCTTCTACCTAGCCTTTGTTTTTTGCAAAGGAATGTTTTTTGGATGTGCCTTATGCACGACAAACTCCTCAAGAGCCACGGGTGTATAAGAGTACTAGTTTTCATTTAAATTATACATTATGCTTTGTGCATAATGTAGATAAACCTTTTACACCCTGTATATTTTTTAAGAAAAAGATTATCTTTAATTGGGCAGATCAAATTAATACTGCTGACACTATAAGTCAGATAGCAAAAACAAAAACAAAAAACAAAACAAAAAAACAAAAAAAAACGTCTGAGGCATTGCTTACCCTGCAAAGGGTGGATTCTCATATCACCTCAGGGTTAATGTTAGTGAATCAGAGTGGATATTTTACAACATGACATGGAACAAATGATGGATGTCATACAAATGAGTTGTGTGGCATCCACTGTGCATGTGTGCATCACTCCCAATAGGTATATTAATAATTCTTTTATTAAAAGTACAGACCTATCGAATTACCTGAAGGGGAACTGGTCGCAGGAGCTGGAAAGGTTGCAGACGAGGCTGCAGATACAGATCCTGAACCTTAATGGGACCAGAGTGGAACCAGTGACCCTCGGAGACTTTACCTCTGCTTAACCAATCCGGGTGTGAGACACGCCCCTCCTAGGCCTATAAAAGCAGCACCAGTTCTGGGCTCGGGGTCTTTTCGCCTCTACAATCAAGCTCTCCCAATAAACATGTGCAGAAGGATCCTGTTGCAGCGTCGTTACTGCTGGCCAGTCCAGCACGCGCAAGAACTTGGGAAGTAGAGGCAAGTGCGTCTCTATGAGTTCTAGACCAGCCTACACAGCGCATGAGTTCTACACAATGAGACCCTATCTCAAAAAGCCAAAGCAAATATGTAACCTGCCCACATATGCACACACGCATGAACACATACATAAAGGAAGAAGAATGGATAGATTTTGCTCATCTGTTAGAGATTATGTGGATACAGGCTCAAGATACCTCAGCAAAAAGCACAAACCTACTTGGAATTCATTTTCCTCATAAATAAAAAAAAAGATTAGGGAAAATAATAGGTTCTGTTACTTTGAAAAGTATTAAAGCAATATTTTAAATGGCCAAGAATTATAATTCTGCATTTGGCTAAGATAAAGTGGCTGATGCCAGACCTAAGGGATCCTCTTTAAAGGCTAGATGATGCAGTTTTGTTTGTTTTGTTTTCCAAGACAGGGTTTCTCTGTGCAGCCTGGGCTGCCCTGGAACTCACTCTGTAAACCAAGTTGGCCTGGAACTCAGAGATCGGCCTGCCTCTGTGTGCTGGGATTAAAGGCATGCAGCACAAGGCCCAATTTCTTTTTAAAGATCTCATTTATGACTTGTAGAGCTGCCAAGGCATCCACTACTCAAAGGGTCAAGATTAGTGAAGAAAAACAAAAAAGCTATCTGAAGGTCTCTAGAGTCTGACAATCACAGTTCTCTGCTTTGAAAGCAGCTATGGAGCCAACATCATGGCCACATGGAGAAGGGAGTGTGACCCACGATGATCTCCTTGACATATTCCCCAGGGGATAAGTAGCTAAATAAAGACATCCAAAAACTTCCCATTACCCTTGGGAGACACAACTTAAATTTTGGATCTTTAAAGGATGAAGGATCCAAGAAATACCCACACATCTGGAACCTCAGGAGGGCTACCCTGTGGGAGGCAAGATTGTCCAGGGGAAGAGCAAGGAGAGTCTTAGAAGAGTCTAGAATTAGCTTCCTGTGGGGCAGGTGAACAGCCCTTACCTGAACTGCTTCCCAGCAAGCAGGCTGAATGTTATGAAGACAATGATGTCTTCCTAGATCTCCATAAAGTTCAATGTACACTCTTTATGATCCAATTAAACAAAACAAAAAATACTAGGTATAGCAAGTTGCAGGATTCAGTAGAAACAACAGGAGAACCAAAGACACAGGTAACCTAGATATTAGGGTCACGAGATAGAGTCTTTAAAATCACTGTGATTCATAGTCTCTTAGGTAGGTAAAGCAAGGTGTATGGCTTTACACAAGAACTCAATTTGTAAAAAAAAATCAAATAGACATTCACAAAATTAATAAATAACTCATGGGTAGATTGGCACAGCTGAGTAAGAGTACTTACAATATACGTTGGGGAAAATGTGAGAAACATATGACAATGGTGGAAAGTTCAAATGTTCATAGAACTGGAATCTTGAAAAAAGAAAAGAGTTGGATAATGGTATTTAAAAAGATAACAGAAATAATGAGTAAGAATTTTTCAAAGTAAAATTTTCCACCAACTTTACAGTATGAAGCTAAAGAGGCAAGATTTGTTACAAAGTCCAACTCGGCTTCATAGGAAGCAAATTTCACCCAGAAGCACCACAGTAAATCTCTGTAACCAAAGACAAAAAGAAAGTTCAAGAATATGGTGTTGAAAGATAAATCCCTTCAGAAGCACAAGGGGGTAAGAAGAAAGCTAGAAAACAATGAGACAGTATATTTAGGCTTCTAAAACAAAAATTATTGACACATGGAATTTTATACCCAGCAAAAATATCTTCTGAGATTTTGATCAAAATGAAATTATTTTCAGACAAGAAATAACCAAGAGAATTTCTCCACTTCAGACCCATCCTAATACAAACACTAAAGTGAGTTCTTTAACGAAAGTAAAATTTTGCGATCTGGAAAGAAAAAGAAACGTTGAAAGAAATGAATAACAGAATGTTTAAATGTGTAAGTGTAAATAATATTAACTTTATAAGGTATTAGTGTAATGTGAAGTTTAAAATATGTGCAAGCCTAATTTGGATGATACTAATAACACAAGAGGAAGAGGAATAAATGGAGCAAAAATGTTGCACAATTCCAGCATTGTCTAAGAGCGTACAGTATGTAAAATGTCAAACAGTAAAAGCCTGCTATACCAATAGAGGAGACTGAATAATTAAGATAAATATTATTTTTAAAGGCAAAAAGAAGGACCATAAAATGCACAGGAAAAGTAGAAAATAGTTTATAAAAATGGTAAGTATAAAACCAAACAAGTCAGATAAATAAATACTCTAAGTGTAAATGGGTCAAGTTAATCTAAAAGGCAACGATTTTCTAGAAGAGATGATTTTACACCTATGCTGCTGATAAGGACTCACTTTAGATGTCAGGTTGAACTGGTATGAAAGTGCCAATGCACTGGGCCCCATTGCCAAGGACAAAATCCATGCGGCTCACTGCACATGGAGAGGTGGAGCTGGTGCCTGTATGGAGCCTTCATCCCTACAGTCTAGGTTCTTTGCAGGAAGGTACTCTATAGGCTACAGAAAGAGAAACCTGGACAACAGCCTAGCCACAAAGCCTTTGACCTACACTATGTTCTGCCTGCAAGATGAGGCCCACTCCACAAGAGGGAACTCATGCCCGACACTGCTTGGATGGCCAGGAACCCAAGACTGGATAGCCAGAGACCTAGAGTAGGACCAAACACAGCTGGTCTAAACAGAAATCAATAAAATGTTTCCTAATGATATTCTGCTATACTCATAGATCAGTGCTTTGCTTCATCATCATCAGAGAGGCTTCCTCCAGCAGCAGGTGGGAATGGATGCAGAGACCCACAACCTGACATTATGTGGAGACAGAGTCTCATCAGGGTCCCTCTCCTTAGAGCTTGGGCAATCCCTCTGTAGGGACACAGAAAGACCGTAGGAATCAGAGGGGATAGAGGACACCAGGAAAGCACAGCCCATTGAATCAAGTAAGCAGAGTGCATATGGGCCCACAGAGACCTAAGAGATGAGCACAGGCCTGTAGGGGACTCTCTGAGTATATGTTGTGACTATTAGCTTGTGTTTCTGTGGGACTCCTAACTGTGGGAGCAGGTGAGTCTTTGAATCTTCTGCCAGCTCTTGGAACTCTTTTCCTTGGGTCATGCTGGGTTGCCTTGTCCAGCTTCAGTGTGAGGGCTTATGCCTTGCCTTATTATATTTCATTTTGTTGTATTTGGTTATTGTCTCTTGGAGTCCTGCTCTTAAGGAAAGGAAAGTGAATCCAGAGGTTAGGGGATATGGGGGAGGGAGCTTGGAGGAGTGGGGGGAGTAATTTGTTATATTGAGAAGAATCTAGTTTTGGTAATATTTTTTAAAAAGATGTGCTAATATTTAACCTTTTAAAATATTTATTTTAATTAGGTGTATGTATGTTTGTGTGTGTGTGTGTGTGTGTGTGTGTGTGTGTATGAGACAGGGGTGGAGAAAGGGAGGGAGAAGAAGAGGAGGAGGAAGAAGAGGAGGAGAAGGAGAGAATCACTTGTAAGGAACACCTGTCAATAAAAAGCCATTGACCAATGAGCTGAAGCAGGAAATGGGAGGTGGGACACTGAAGGAAGAGAGAGGATTCTGGGAAATAGTGAGGGAATAAAAGGAGACCTGAGAGACTCTGGGAGAGAACACTGGGGAGATGAACATAAACCAGCAGGTAGCTGAACTCAGGTTAGAATAAAGAGGAAATTCACCCTGAATTTGGAGGCATGAGCTGGAGAGAGGTAACCAACCATGCAGAAGACATAGAATAGTTTGAATGGGTTAAGTAAGTTATGAGCTAGTCACAGAGTGAGCCAAAGCTTATGTCTTAGGCATTTAATAATAAATAGTCTCAGAGTTGTCATTCTGCTAACAAGAGCTAGAAAGGAAAAAAAACCATGTATGTGTGCACATATGGACAGGTACCTATGGAGGTCAGAAGAGGATATCAAATGCCTGGAATTATAGGAGTGGAGTTGTGAGCTACTCACCGGGAACCAAACTCAGATCCTCTTTAAGAACAGTGAGAGTTCCTAACTACTGAGCCGTGGTTCTAGACCACATCATTTTTTTTTTTTTTTACTTACAGGAAAAAAAAAAAAAAATATATATATATATATATATATATATATATATATATATACAGCTTTGCCTGAGTCAACCTAAAGCTAAGATACAGAGAATCTAAAATTAAGGGATAGAAAAGACATACTATCTATGAATTAACAATGACCACAGGCTACCCCATAAGGCACATCATAACAAAGTTCAAATGATAAAAAGGGTGTGGTTGTATGTGCCTGTAATTCATTTGGGAGTTTGAAGCAGGAGGATTGTGAGTTCAAGGCCAGCCTGGGCTACATAGTAAAAACTTGACCCAAAGGCTGGAGAGATGGCTTAGTGGTTAGGAGCACTGGTTATTATTTCACAAGACTGAGGTTCAGTTTCCAGCACCCACATGATGGCTCATGGCTGTCTGTTACTCCAGTTCCAGGGGATCTGACACCCTCACACAGACATACATGCAGGCAAAACCCTAATGTTCATAAAATAAAAATAAATCATTCAATTTTCTTTATAAAGATAAAAAAGGACCTGATCCAAACCAAATTCAGAAAGAGATGATTAACAGTATCCCCTTGACTAATTGGCATGAATGAATGAAGTAATGAATGGGTGAATGAAATCTAGGAACTGATAAGAATTTACACACAAAATTTTTAGATGTTTGAAAATCAATCCTGTGTTTCTAGATGTGGACTTTTTGGGAGTCATAATAGGAATTCAAGCATGTGAGGGTATCAGGGCAGTGATTAGGAGCAACCTCTCTCCTCCTGCCTCTCTCCCCTCTCTTCTCTTCTGTCTTAGGGTTTTACTGCTGTGAACAGATACCATGACCAAAACATCTCTTAAAAGGAAAACATTTGCTGGGCGGTGGTGGCACACGCCTTTCATCCCAGCACTTGAGAGGCAGAGGCAGGTGGATTTCTGAGTTTAAGGCCAGCCTGGTCTACAGAGTAAGTTCCAGGACAGCCAGGACTACACAGAGAAACCCTGTCTCGACCCCCCCCCCCCAAAAAGGATAACATTTAATTGGGGCTGGCTTACAGGTTCTGAGGTTCAGTCCATTATCATTAATGTGGGAGCATGCAGTATCCAGGCAGGCATGCTGTAGGAGCAGAGAGTTCTACATCTTGTTCTGAAGGCAAACAGGAGGCGACAAGGATATTAAAGCCCACACCCACAGTGCTACACCTACTCCAACAAGGCCATACCCCACTCTAACAAGGCCACACCTCCTAATAGTGCCACTCCCTGGGCCAAGCATATACGAACCATCACTCCTTTTCTCCCCATCTCCCTTTATCTCTCCTCTCCTCTTCCAACTTCCTTCTGCTCTCTCCCCATCTCCTCTATCTTTCTATTTCCTTGTCTCCAGCACAGTCTCCTACTAGACTGGAGTTCATTTCGGGTGTTATGCTCTGAGCCTGAAATGTCCCCTGAAGGCTCATGTGTTGAGCACTTGGTCCCCAATTTCTAGGGCTAGGGCTGAGTTTGGGATGTTCTGGAAACTTTGCGATGGCCTAGCTAGAGGAAGTGGATGACTGGAGATGAGCCTTTAAATGGTACAGCTGCCCCTTGGGTGTTCTCTCTCTGTTCCTCCCTCCCTCTGCTTCTTGGTCCAGTTCGAAGTGAACAGCTCCTGCCACCATGAACAGAGCTGCTATCCTCTCCATGCCTTCCCTGCCCTCAAGGACTGAAACCCTCCTGAAGCTGTGAGCCAAAATAAGGCCATCTTCCCTTAAGTTGTTCTGTTCCTGTCAGGTGTTTTGGCACAGTAACATGAAAAGTAACCAGAATTCTAGGGTGCTGAGTGGGGATTCTGGAAGACAGAACAGCTGTCTTCTGGGTCTTGCTCAGTGCCTGTCTATATATGAGAAAAGAAAACAAATTCACCCCCCCCCCACCCCCCCACTCTTCCTTCACCAGAGTGGAGCAAGCGAGGTCCCAGGATGATTAGGGCGTCCACGAGTCCCAGGGCAGCGATCAACCCAACATCTGCGCTCCAGGCACAGCTGAAGAGCAGGCTGGGAAGGTCCAGAAAGTTCTAGCAGCAGACCTGCAGTGCTGCTGGATGCACCATCCTGAGGAAAGAGACTGGAGACTGGGAAGCCAGGAAGAGCAAGATGGAAGGAGCCAGCTGGAAACAGAGAAAAGCTGAGGTGTGGGGGAGGGGAGCCAGGCAGGACCGGGAAGGAGGAGAGAGCAGAGGGAAGTAGGGAAGAGGGGAGAAGAGAGGAGCAGGAAGAGAGGAGACAGCTCCGGATCACTGCCACTCACACCTTCACTAACGGTGGCCGGCATCGCATCGCACAACCTATGACAGGAAAGGGTAATGGTGGGCTCTCGGGCTTGGGGCTCTCATACCCAGTATGCTGAATTCACAGGTTGGAGCCCTTCCCTGCCTCTCTGTGGGATAAATTTCAGGGAGTTGGAGCCTGTGCTCTGGCTGTGGAGAACTGGAAAAGGGAGAAGCTTTTTAATGTGGGTTTCCCAAAAAACATCTGCTCTTCAAAACCACTTCTCGTCAGCGAGAAGCTCAAAGGCAGAATGGTCCCCACAGGATAAGACCGAGCCCATGTTCCAGGTCTCAGAAGCGTTGCCCTCTGCCAGGGCTCTCGGCTCAGATTCCCAGCGGCCTTGTGAGGACATAGGCTCTCTGAAGAAGATCATTGCACAGGCAGCCAACCAGCATGAGGATAAATCAGCCATCACACATGGTTTGGCTCCGGAGTTGAGAATCAGGGGAAACGAATACACCATGATGGGTTTTCCAGTGGTCCCTGGTCTGCTAGCGACACTGAGGCCCCCCGAGTCCCACTCTCCTCCTCACTTCTGCCAGCCTTCTTCTTCCTGGCCCTCAAGACTCTGGCATGCAGGGCAGTGGGTGGCCTAAGAGTCTCTCAGCAGTGAGATGTCCCTCCGGTAAGAGGAGGAGGAGGAAGGAGCGCTGCCCAGCTGCAAACAGCGGACTGCAGCCAGGCCACCCGGCAGGCTGTGAGGAGCAGGCTGCGTTCCAAGTGGAAAACAGCAGAAAGTATGTTGGAATCCACCTCAGGAGTCTTGGGATTTTTTTTTTAAATGTCCTTTTCAAATGCATACTTTGAAGAAAATATATTTAAAGGCAGGGGAAATTAATTAGGACCCTTTGTGCTGGAATTGCCCGCTGCAGAGCTCAACTAGTAAGGGAAGTAAAAATAGAACAGGTAAGGGCTTGAAATTGCTGCGAAGAAAGATGACATTTAAGAGGCTGTTAGGGTTTCAATTACTGCACTGAAACACTGTGACCAAAAGCAAGTCAAGGAGAAAAGGGTTTATTTTGTTCACAGTTCCAGCATCAAAAGCAGCGAGGCCAGGAGCTCGCGCAGGGCAAAATCCTGCAGGCAGGAGCTGATACAGAAGCCATGGATGGATGCTGGTCGCTCCTCATAGCCTGCTCAGTTTGCTTTCTTAGAACCATGGGCCACTAATCCAGAGATAGTACCGCCCCCAATGGGCTGGGCCCTCTCACATCAACCACTAATTAAGAATGCCCGACAGGATTGATTTTATGAAGCATTTTCTCAGGTTAAGGTGTTTCCTCCTCAACTTGTGTCAAGTTGGCCTAACACTAGCCAGCACAGAGGTCAATGAGACTTGCTGTCCAAGTAGGAAGAACGCCACTGATCATTTTTCATGGCTGGAAACCATGGCAGGGTTTTTGGGGTCCTTGGGGCAGCCTGAAAATGAGGGGCATCCTCGGGAGGCAGGGAGGAAGGACATTCTAAGGGTTAGGCCCTGCTTGTGCCCCTCAGAATAATTGTCACTTTGTCCTGACTCTCACACTGGGAGCAGCGAGCAAATAGTGGGGAAGGAAGTTAGAGAATCAGAGGACGGTGCAAACCACCTCCATTTATGCTGCAAACTGATGCTTTGAGTCACCTCCCCTCACTTGGTCTTCAGCTACCCCGGGAGAAGCAGGTATTCGTGGGCAAGCTCATTTTGTATGAATGAGAATGCTATGCAAGGTCCAAGCTATATTGAGATGTTGTAGGCAGGCTGGAGGAGCCCCGGAGGGCAGATGGTCTGACTTCTGCCTGGTATAGTTTCTGGCCGACACAGGAGTGAGAGAAAGAGTACTCTTTGGACCTGGGAGAGTTTAAACCGATGGCTGGGGGAGATAATTCAGATAGTATAATAAATGATTTGCCATAGGTGTTGTTTTGAAAGAAAATGGCCTCCATAGCTCCATAGTGAGTAGCACTATTAGGAGGCGTGGCTTTGGAGGAGGTGTGGCTTTGTTGAAGGAGGTGTGGCTTTGTTGAACGTGCGGTGTGTGACCCGGGGATTGGCTTCAAGGTCTCAGAAGCTCAAGCCAATGCACTTCCTGCTGCCTGTTCACCCAGATGTAGAACTCTCAACTACTTCCCCTTCGACTTATCAACCTGCAGGCTGCCATGCTTCTCACCATGGCGCCATGAAGATAATGGACTAAATCTCTGAGTCTGTAAACCAGTACCACCCACTTATAAAGGAAAAGTGTTTTCCTGTTTAAGAGTTGTGGTCACGTTGTCTCCTCACAACAATAGAAACCCTAACTAAGATACCATTTGAGCATGAGGACCTGAATCCAACCCTTAAACCCACGAAAAAGCTGAGCGTGTTGGCACATGCTTGCAATCCCAGCACTGGGAAGGTGGAGGCAGGGGAGTCCTTGGGGCTTGTGGGACAGCCAGCCTAGTCAAATGGGAGAGCTTCGTGTCCTGGTGAGAGACCCTGACTCTCAAGGTAGACAGCAACTGAGGAATGACTTCCACATGCTTGCACACACATGTGCACCCACACACACGGGGCAAGAATATACACCCTCATACATGTATGGACACACACACAGCGCAGGCCCTTGGTCGGCTTCTTACTGGCACCTCATCTCCCACACTCATCTGTAACATTCTCTGGAGCTTCCGCCGAAACACACCCGACTTTGAAAGGTTGCCCCGAGGATGAAGTATAATGATTTGGCTAAAGAACTAAGCCCAGGGGCAGCAGCAAACAGTCACCAGTTGCTTCTCAACTCTTAAAACCATGATGATCTGGGGCCCAAAGTGGGGTTTTTAAAGATGGGGAGGAGGAAAGAGCCATCAGAAATGTCCCCCACAAATCCAACAGATATCATGGCACCTGTGTTAAGATAGGACCCAATGAAGCTTCGGGATTAGTCTTCAAGCCTCAATATCCACATCTGCAAAATGGGGTAATAGTGTCTTAAGCAGTGAGGACGATGCCTCATGCTCACTACGTCCTCCCCACCAACCCCTTTTCAGAATGAACCAGATTTCCTGACTCCCCCTAAGGCTGAGGGCCCAGTAATAATCACCCATCACCAACAGCATCCCCCCCTCTTCCCCCTGTGGTGGTTTGAATGAGAATCTCACCCACAAGCTCAGGCATTTGAATAATTGGTCCCAGTTGGTGGCATTGTTGTGAGGTTTAGGTGATGCCATCACCTTGCTAGAGGTTTCTAGCTCTCAGCTTTCTGCTCCTGCCACCATGCCTGCTGCTTGCTGCCCTGCTTCCCTGCCATGACGAACTCTTATCTACCTGGAACTGGGAGCCAAAAGAAACTCCTTCATCCACAAGTTGCGTTGGATCATGGTGTTTTATCACAGCAACAGAGAAGCAACCAGGACCTGTTTTGTATTATCCCTTACAGTTTCAACCATAATTGAAACCATTTTGTTGTATTTCATGCTCACAGAAATTCTTATTCACAACAAGAAGTTTAGAGAGGACCAATGACTTGGCCGAGATTGTTCATTCTTGGCAGAGGAAGCAGGACTTAGACCTGGGGTCCTTGTCTCCACACTGAGTGCCACAGGGAGACACCTGCTGCCAGCATATTCAGGCTGCACAGCTCTGTTTTCCTTGAGACAATCCTGTCTTCCCAGAGGAGCGGAGCCCCTGCTCCTCCAGGGAGGTGGCTAGTGCTACCCCAGGCTGTGCTATGCTGGAGCTGAGTGGTGGGCTATCTCAGAGCTCCAACACAGCCAGTGCCGGAGCTGTGCAACAGCTCTGGGGTGCCAAGAAGAATCAAGCCAGAGCACACACAGTTGAAACGCTTGGAACCAAGGCTGATGTTGAAGGGAATCCATCTTCAGGCTCCTACAGTTCATAGGCAACTAAGAGCTACTCCAGGTCAAGGCTGCTAGCTCTCTGGTCCACAGATCCAGCCCCACCCTGACCCCAATCCATTGACCCCTATCCATCCACTGACCTCAGCTCAACCACTTACAGATCTATAAACCCTGAAATCATCAGCTCCCAACCTCAGTCATAGGCTGACCATGAACCTGGAGTTACCACATCTGGTGAGAGGGTCTGTGGTGATTTGAATAATGGTCCTTGTAGGCTTAGAAGCTAGAACACTCAGTCATCGAGGGTGACACTGTTTGAGAAGGATAAGGAGGTGTGCCCTTATTGAAATAGGTGTGACCTTGTTGGAGGGAGTGGCACACTTTTGAGATATCCAAAGTCCATGCCAGACCCAGTCTCTCTCTTCTTCCCTCCCCTCCCTCTTCCTCCCTCTCCCTCTCCTTTTTCTCCCTGCTTCCCCCACCTCTCTGCTTGTGGACCAGGATGTACCTCTCAACTACTTCTCCAGCACCACACCTGCTTGCCGCCATGCTCTCTGCCATGATGATCATGGACTAAGCCTCTGAAACTGTAAGCCAGTTGCCAATCAGATGTTTTCTTTTATAAGAGTTGCCTTGGTCGTAGTGTCTCTTCACAGCAATAGGACACTAAGGCAGGCTCTGAGCAGGAAACATTCCTGAATATGAGTTCTAGCCCTCAGTGGCTGCCTCTAACCACCAGGAGCTCACTGCTCTATAACTGGCCTCTATCTCCAGCCTGGAGAGAGAGCTGCACCCTGCTTCACCAGAACAAATGCTGCTGTTCACACAGCAGGAGGGTCAGGTGAGTCACCTAGTACATCTTCATGGCAGGAGATGTTGGACCTTGAAGCTAGGAGGGGCTCAGAGCCATCTTGGTGACACGCCTGTAGCCCTCACTGCCCAGTTCAGCACTTCATTTCCATTTTATAAAAACTAGCACCTTCTTCATTCCTCGATCATTTCTCTGGATGTGTTTGAAATCAGTGAAGCGTCATGGGCTTCTGTCAGGCACGGGATGGCTGTGACAGAGTTCTTCACTCAGGATTTGATCATGGCTGCTGTTGTCATCGTCACATCAACTGTGCAGTGTCAGAAACACATGTATTAGAATAGCTTACTTACTGTCAAAGTCAAGAGCTCATGCTCTTCCGGCTAGCCTCAAACCCACTAGGTATTGAAGGATGACCTTGGCCTCCTAATCCTCCTTCCTCCACCTCCGGGAGTGTCGAGACTGCAGGTATCTGTCACCCACAGCTTCTGTGGTGCTGGGGATAGAATCCAGGGCTTCCTGCACCCTAGACATGCTCTCTGTCAGCTGAGCTACGTCCCCAAGCTCTGTAAAATAGCTTTTCAAGCAAAAACATTTATGATCTGGCACTGGCGCACAGCAGCATAGCAACAGGGCCGCAGATGGCAAGTGGTCATAATGGAAGGAGAAGAAGAGATGACCACATCTTTTTTTTTTTTTTTACGGTAACAAACAAATTCTTTACAGATCTGAGAAAAATGATGCCATGTGCTGCTGTCAGGCTGGCCAGTGTTCAGTTGCCCATTGTGTGATGGAATCTTTGTCTATCTCCAGCTAAGCAAAGCCAGTGGAAGGAATCTCCACATGTCCCAGAATAGATGAAAGCATTCTGACCAACACGTGTGTCACAGGGCTGGATGGCATGTGGGTCTGTAGGGTGACCCCCGACTTGAGCAAAGCACGCTGTTAATATTGTTCACATTTAGCCACTGCATTTTATCATGACGACTTAAAAGAGGCTTTCTTTGAACTTTGGTGTGTCTTTCTGTCTTTCCCCCAAGTGACCGTTCCCTCTAACTGATGACAACTTGTAGTTAGAAAGGACCTCAAGTCATTTCTAACAGGTTGCCCCAGGCTGAGGCAGCACGGTGTTCACCCTGATAGAAGCTCTCCCAGAAGGATTCGGTCATTCCTGTCTCTGTTTGTTTTGAGGGTTGGTCTTGCTATGTAGCCCAGGCCTTGAACTCCCAAGTATTGGGTCTTAGAGATATGCATGGGCCTCTATGACTGACCTGCCTGCTTGATCCCTTAAGGGATTCTGTAAAAACAACATGAGAAAAATAGTACAGACATTGTTCTATGCCCCTGTTCTAGTTATTCTGTATAAATATTAGCAAATTATTTTTATTCATTTATGTATTTAGTGTAATCCTGGATGGTCTGGAGCTTCCTATGTAGACCAGGCTAGCCTCAGAATCACAGAGATCCACTTGCTTCTGCCTCCTAAGTGTTTGGATTAAAGGGTTATGCCACCACTCCCAGCACAAATTATTTCTAAGTAACATGCCAGGATTCCAAGAACAACTAGCCAAGTGTCGTCTATATAAGCCTATTATGTTTTCCATAAAAGCTAAAGAGAGAAAAATCACATGTCTCAATGGGTATAAAAAATTATATTTGGAAAGTTCAGCATCTCTCTTTTTTAAAGATTATTTGTTTATGTATGTATATGAGCACTTTATTTGCATGTATGCTTGCATGAAAGAAGAGCGCATCAGACAGTAGGGGACATCAGATCCTTGAGTTCAGTTCCCAACAACCACATGTGAGTCACCATAGTAAAGATCTTTAGACACTGAAACTAGAAGGAAGTGTCTTTAATTTGAAAATCCTAAAAGCCTATAGAAAATACTACTGGCAAAAATGATTCAAATTTTAGATCTATTCTTCTTACTGTTTGCTCTGTGACAGGCTGACTGGTGGTGTAGTTGAGAGACAGTTTGACTACTGTGTCCTCTAAGGCCTGTTTGTTGAAGCTTGGCCCCCAGTGTGGTAGCATAGAGAGGTGCTGGGACCTTTAAGAGGTGGGGCCTGATGGGAGTCAGTTGGTGTTAGAGCAAAGGTGGCTCTCATGGGCAACGAGTACGTTCTCTAGAGAGGAGGTAGTTATAAAAGAGCAAACCTGATGCTTGGTTTCCTGTCTTGCCACACAATCCTTTCCTTGTGTGTGTGCTCTGCCGTCACCGTGACATGACACATCTAGAGGGGCCCTTGAAAGCTAGGGCCATGCTGTTTGGACTTTCAGTGCCTAAAGCTGCGAGCTAAATAATCTCTCTCTCTCTCTCTCTCTCTCTCTCTCTCTCTCTCTCTCTCTCTCTCTCTTTTACAGCTACTGGCCTCTGGGATTTTGTTATAGCTGTGGAAAGCTGTCTGTCACAACCATTCAACTTAGTACTAGAGGACACGACCAAAGTAATAAAATAAGAAAAAGAAATGACGATTATAACTATTGTAAAGGAATGGGTAAAAGTATAAATTGGGGAAAATATGATAAATACAAATACAAGCTAGCAGAACTAAAGTAAACAGTCCAAGGGGATACAAGGTCTGTCAATAAATCACATTTGCATATATCTAAAGTAATACCACAGGAAACAGAGCTAGAAACAAACATTAATTCACAATAACAACATGTTTACAGAGCACCCAGGAAAGTGTTAAATCGATAAGGCATCTGTGAATCAAGCTGTGAAACACCAGCTGGATGCAAACTTAACTATGAAGGCCTCACAGAAGGGAAACTAAGTCTAGCAAGATGGTCTGAGAATATCTGGCTGGGAGCAGGGAATCCCTTTATCTACAAGGCTCCACATGCATAAACCTTAAAAGAGAAAAGTGATGGTTTGCTGCGTCCGGATGAGCAGGCTTTGTTCAAAAATAACACAACGTGCAAAGTTAAATGGTATCCTTGGAAACAAACAGTTCCTAGGAATAAAATGCACGAGATCCAGAGACCAACAGCCATCTCCTGATTCAGCACACAACTGTCAACCCCCTCTGCAAGGGAGAGAAATACATGAGTCACAGAGCGAAAGGGCCAAGTTGTTAAGAAGAGCCTCCAAGATGGGCAAACAGCACGTGCCTCCTCTCCAGCAGCACTAGCTGGTTAGATAGCAAACACAGTTGGAGAAGCAGGGAGCCACTGCATAGCTCCGGGACTGTAAGAGGGAGCCTCTATTCTGAAGAATAGCTAGTGAATACATTACTTGCTTGTTTTAGGTTTTCTAAATTACATTTATCTATGTGTGTGGATGAGGGTGTGTGTGTGTGTGTGTGTGTGTGTGTGTGTGTGTAGAGAGAGAGAGACCAGAGGACAACTTGCTCCTCTGGAGTAAAGTTGGACAGAAGGAAGAAGGGCTCCCTCCTTCCATCATGTGGGTCCTGGAAACTAAATTCAAATGGTTAGGCTTGGTGGCAGGTCCTTTACTCACTGAGCTGGCCCTTGGGGAGCAAGATTTGCGTAGTGCTCCTGGATCACAGATCCACCTGTGGGTACCCGAACCAGAGCGGCTCCCTCACAGATCCACGAGGAAGCTGGATGAGGCCATTCATCCCCGAAATGCAGGTGGTGGTAGACTGTTGACAGAAAGCTTAGCTATCAAATTTAAGGGAGGCTGATGTTCAGGTGGAGTCCTGTGTGTCACACAGGTTCAATGGAAGTCGAGTAAAGCAAAAACAAAACAGCTTTGAGAGAAAAATGATAAGTAATCATTAGAGAGCTAAAGTGTAGTAACATTTATTAACTTAACATCATCCACCAGACGCCCGGGAGATGGTTCAGTGGTTAACAAGCTTGCTGCACAAGCGGAAGGCCAGAGTTTGGATCTCCACACATTCACATAAATGCCAGGCAGGCATGGCAGCCCAGCTGTAATCCCAGCCTCAGGAAACAGAGACAGATGAACTCCAGAGCAAGGTGTAGCAAGGCCAGGCATATCGATGAGCTCTGGGTTTGATTGAGAGACCCTGCTTCAGTGAATACGGTGTTACAGTTGACAGTGCTTGCCAGCATCAATACACACCAGTCTGGAGAGATTAACTATTATCCTTATTCTTTTTTTTCCATTTTTTATTAGGTATTTAGCTCATTTACATTTCCAACGCTATACCAAAAGTCCCCCATACTCACCCACCCCCACTCCCCTACCCACCCACTCCCCCTTTTTGGCCCTGGTGTTCCCCTGTACTGGGGCATATAAAGTTTGCGTGTCCAATGGGCCTCTCTTTGCAGTGATGGCCGACTAGACCATCTTTTGATACATATGCAGCTAGAGTCAAGAGCTCCAGGGTACTGGTTAGTTCATAATGTTGTTCCACCTATAGGGTTGCAGATCCCTTTAGCTCCTTGAGTACTTTCTCTAGCTCCTCCACTGGGAGCCCTGTGATCCATCCATTAGCTGACTGTGAGCATCCACTTCTGTGTTTGCTAGGCCCCGGCATAGTCTCACAAGAGACAGCTACATCTGGGTCCTTTAGATAAAATCTTGCTAGTGTATGCAATGGTGTCAGCGTTTGGATGCTGATTATGGGGTGGATCCCTGGATATGGCAGTCTCTACATGGTCCATCATTTCGTCTCAGCTCCAAACTTTGTCTCTGTAACTCCTTCCATGGGTGTTTTGTTCCCACTTCTAAGGAGGGGCATAGTGTCCACACTTCAGTCTTCATTTTTCTTGAGTTTCATGTGTTTAGCAAATTGTATCTTATATCTTGGGTATCCTAGGTTTTGGGCTAATATCCACTTATCAGTGAGTACATATTGTGTGAGTTCCTTTGTGAATGTGTTACCTCACTCAGGATGATGCCCTCCAGGTCCATCCATTTGGCTAGGAATTTCATAAATTCATTCTTTTTAATAGCTGAGTAGTACTCCATTGTGTAGATGTACCACATTTTCTGTATCCATTCCTCTGTTGAGGGGCATCTGGGTTCTTTCCAGCTTCTGGCTATTATAAATAAGGCTGCTATGAACATAGTGGAGCATGTGTCCTTCTTACCGGTTGGGGCATCTTCTGGATATATGCCCAGGAGAGGTATTGCTGGATCCTCCGGTAGTACTATGTCCAATTTTCTGAGGAACCGCCAGACTGATTTCCAGAGTGGTTGTACAAGCCTGCAATCCCACCAACAATGGAGGAGTGTTCCTCTTTCTCCACATCCACGCCAGCATCTGCTGTCACCTGAATTTTTGATCTTAGCTATTCTGACTGGTGTGAGGTGGAATCTCAGGGTTGTTTTGATTTGCATTTCCCTGATGATTAAGGATGTTGAACATTTTTTCAGGTGCTTCTCTGCCATTCGGTATTCCTCAGGTGAGAATTCTTTGTTCAGTTCTGAGCCCCATTTTTTAATGGGGTTATTTGATTTTCTGAAGTCCACCTTCTTGAGTTCTTTATATATGTTGGATATTAGTCCCCTATCTGATTTAGGATAGGTAAAGATCCTTTCCCAATCTGTTGGTGGTCTTTTTGTCTTATTGACGGTGTCTTTTGCCTTGCAGAAACTTTGGAGTTTCATTAGGTCCCATTTGTCAATTCTCGATCTTACAGCACAAGCCATTGCTGTTCTGTTCAGGAATTTTTCCCCTGTGCCCATATCTTCAAGGCTTTTCCCCACTTTCTCCTCTATAAGTTTCAGTGTCTCTGGTTTTATGTGAAGTTCCTTGATCCACTTAGATTTGACCTTAGTACAAGGAGATAAATATGAATCGATTCGCATTCTTCTACATGATAACAACCAGTTGTGCCAGCACCAATTGTTGAAAATGCTGTCTTTCTTCCACTGGATGGTTTTAGCTCCCTTGTCGAAGATCAAGTGACCATAGGTGTGTGGGTTCATTTCTGGGACTTCAATTCTATTCCATTGGTCTACTTGTCTGTCTCTATACCAGTACCATGCAGTTTTTATCACAATTGCTCTGTAGTAAAGCTTTAGGTCAGGCATGGTGATTCCACCAGAGGTTCTTTTATCCTTGAGAAGAGTTTTTGCTATCCTAGGTTTTTTTGTTATTCCAGATGAATTTGCAAATTGCTCCTTCTAATTCGTTGAAGAATTGAGTTGGAATTTTGATGGGGATTGCATTGAATCTGTAGATTGCTTTTGGCAAAATAGCCATTTTTACAATGTTGATCCTGCCAATCCATGAGCATGGGAGATCTTTCCATCTTCTGAGATCTTCTTTAATTTCTTTCTTCAGAGACTTGAAGTTTTTATCATACAGATCTTTCACTTCCTTAGTTAGAGTCACGCCGAGATATTTTATATTATTTGTGACTATTGAGAAGGGTGTTGTTTCCCTAATTTCTTTCTCAGCCTGTTTATTCTTTGTGTAGAGAAAGGCCATTGACTTGTTTGAGTTTATTTTATATCCAGCTACTTCACCAAAGTTGTTTATCAGGTTTAGGAGTTCTCTGGTGGAATTTTTAGGGTCACTTATATATACTATCATATCATCTGCAAAAAGTGATATTTTAACTTCCTCTTTTCCAATTTGTATCCCCTTGATCTCCTTTTGTTGTCGAATTGCTCTGGCTAATACTTCAAGTACTATGTTGAAAAGGTAGGGAGAAAGTGGGCAGCCTTGTCTAGTCCCTGATTTTAGTGGGATTGCTTCCAGCTTCTCTCCATTTACTTTGATGTTGGCTACTGGTTTGCTGTAGATTACTTTTATCATGTTTAGGTATGGGCCTTGAATTCCTGATCTTTCCAAGACTTTTATCATGAATGGGTGTTGGATCTTGTCAAATGCTTTTTCTGCATCTAATGAGATGATCATGTGGTTTTTGTCTTTGAGTTTGTTTATATAATGGATTACATTGATGGATTTTCGTATATTAAACCATCCCTGCATCCCTGGAATAAAACCTACTTGGTCAGGATGGATGATTGCTTTAATGTGTTCTTGGATTCGGTTAGCGAGAATTTTATTGAGGATTTTTGCATCTATATTCATAAGAGAAATTGGTCTGAAGTTCTCTATCTTTGTTGGATCTTTCTGTGGTTTAGGTATTAGAGTAATAGTGGCTTCATAAAATGAGTTGGGTAGAGTACCTTCTACTTCTATTTTGTGAAATAGTTTGTGCAGAACTGGAATTAGATCTTCTTTGAAGGTCTGATAGAACTCTGCACTAAACCCGTCTGGTCCTGGGCTTTTTTTGGCTGGGAGACTATTAATAACTGCTTCTATTTCTTTAGGGGATATGGGACTGTTTAGATGGTCAACTTGATCCTGATTCAACTTTGGTACCTGGTATCTGTCCAGAAATTTGTCCATTTCGTCCAGGTTTTCCAGTTTTGTTGAGTATAGCCTTTTGTAGAAGGATCTGATGGTGTTTTAAATTTCTTCAGGATCTGTTGTTATGTCTCCCTTTTCATTTCTGATTTTGTTAATTAGGATTTTGTCCCTGTGCCCTCTAGTGAGTCTAGCTAAGGGTTTATCTATCTTGTTGATTTTCTCAAAGAACCAACTCCTTGTTTGGTTAATTCTTTGAATAGTTCTTCTTGTTTACACTTGGTTGATTTCACTCCTGAGTTTGATTATTTCCTGCCGTCTACTCCTCTTGGGTGAATTTGCTTCCTTTTTTTCTAGAGCTTTTAGATGTGTTGTCAAGCTGCTAGTATGTGCTCTCTCCCGTTTCTTCTTGGAGGCACTCAGAGCTATGAGTTTCCCTCTTAGAAATGCTTTCATTGTGTCCCATAGGTTTGGGTACGTTGTGGCTTCATTTTCATTAAACTCTAAAAAGTCTTTAATTTCTTTCTTTATTCCTTCCTTGACCAAGGTATTATTGAGAAGAGTGTTGTTCAGTTTCCACGTGAATGTTGGCTTTCCATTATTTATGTTGTTATTGAAGATCAGTCTTAGGCCATGGTGGTCTGATAGGATACATGGGACAATTTCAATATTTTTGTATCTGTTGAGGCCTGTTTTGTGACCAATTATATGGTCAATTTTGGAGAAGGTCCCGTGAGGTGCTGAGAAGAAGGTATATCCTTTTGTTTTAGGATAAAATGTTCTGTAGATATCTGTCAGGTCCATTTGTTTCATAACTTCTGTTAGTTTCAGTGTGTCCCTGTTTAGTTTCTGTTTCCACGATCTGTCCATTGATGAAAGTAGTGTGTTGAAGTCTCCCACTATTATTGTGTGAGGTGCAATGTGTGCTTTGAGCTTTACTAAAGTGTCTTTAATGAATGTGGCTGCCCTTGCATTTGGAGCGTAGATATTCAGAATTGAGAGTTCCTCTTGGAGGATTTTACCTTTGATGAGTATGAAGTGTCCCTCCTTGTCTTTTTTGATAACTTTGGGTTGGAAGTCGATTTTATCCGATATTAGAATGGCTACTCCAGCTTGTTTCTTCAGACCATTTGCTTGGAAAATTGTTTTCCAGCCTTTCACTCTGAGGTAGTGTCTGTCTTTTTCCCTGAGATGGGTTTCCTGTAAGCAGCAGAATGTTGGGTCCTGTTTGTGTAGCCAGTCTGTTAGTCTATGTCTTTTTATTGGGGAATTGAGTCCATTGATATTAAGAGATATTAAGGAAAAGTAATTGTTGCTTCCTTTTATTTTTGTTGTTAGAGTTGGCATTCTGTTCTTGTGGCTGTCTTCTTTTTGGTTTGTTGAGGGATTACTTTCTTGCTTGTTCTAGGGCGTGATTTCCGTCCTTGTATTGCTTCTTTTCTGTTATTATCCTTTGAAGGGCTGGATTCGTGGAAAGATAATATGTGAATTTGGTTTTGTCGTGGAATACTTTGGTTTCTCCATCTATGGTAATTGAGAGTTTGGCCAGGTATAGTAGCCTGGGCTGGCATTTGTGTTCTCTTAGTGTCTGTATAACATCTGTCCAGGCTCTTCTGGCTTTCATAGTCTCTGGTGAAAAGTCTGGTGTAATTCTGATAGGCCTTCCTCTATATGTTACTTGACCTTTCTCCCTTACTGCTTTTAATATTCTATCTTTATTTAGTGCATTTGTTGTTCTGATTATTATGTGTCGGGAGGAATTTCTTTTCTGGTCCAGTCTATTTGGAGTTCTGTAGGCTTCTTGTATGATCATGGGCATCTCTTTCTTTATGTTTGGGAAGTTTTCTTCTATTATTTTGTTGAAGATATTAGCTGGCCCTTTAAGTTGAAAATCTTCATTCTCATCAACTCCTATTATCCGTAGGTTTGGTCTTCTCATTGTGTCCTGGATTTCCTGGATGTTTTGAGTTAGGATCCTTTTGCATTTTGTATTTTCTTTGACTGTTGTGTCGATGTTCTCTATGGAATCTTCTGCACCTGAGATTCTCTCTTCCATTTCTTGTATTCTGTTGCTGATGCTCGCATCTATGGTTCCAGATCTCTTTCCTAGGGTTTCTATCTCCAGCATTGCCTCGCTTTGGGTTTTCTTTATTGTGTCTACTTCCCTTTTTAGTTCTAGTATGGTTTTGTTCATTTCCTTCACCTGTTTGGATGTGTTTTCCTGTTTTTCTTTAAGGACTTCTACCTGTTTGGTTGTGTTTTCCTGCTTTTCTTTAAGGGCCTGTAAGTTTTTAGCAGTGCTCTCCTGTAATTCTTTAAGTGACTTATGAAAGTCCTTCTTGATGTCCTCTATCATCATCATGAGAAATGTTTTTAAATCTGGGTCTAGATTTTCGGTTGTGTTGGGGTGCCCAGGACTAGGTGGGGTGGGAGTGCTGCGTTCTGATGATGGTGAGTGGTCTTGATTTCTGTTAGTAGGATTCTTACGTTTGCCTTTCACCATCTGGTAATCTCTGAAGCTAGCTGTTATAGTTGTCTCTGGTAAGAGCTTGTTCTTCAGGTGACTCTGTTAGCCTCTATAAGCAGACCTGGGAGGCTAGCTCTCTCCTTAGTTTGAGTGGGCAGAGTATTCTCTGCAGGCAAGCTCTCTTCTTGCAGGGAAGGTACCCAGATATCTGGTGTTCAAACCTGCCTCCTGGCAGAAGTTGTGTTCCACTCACCAGAGGTCTTAGGATCCCGTGGGGAATCCTGTGTGGGCCCTTGCGGGTGTCGGGCGACTCCGCTGGCAAGGTACCCCGTGCTCAAGTGGAGCGGAAGGGTATTATCCTTATTCTTATTATTATTATAGTAATGGCCATGGACAGTCATTAGAGTAAGGCCTAATGTGGAGACCAGGGCATCTAAAGTTTTGAGAGAACAAAAGAGGGCTACAAGACACCACTGGGTAAGACTATATCAGTTTGCAATTGATCTCATAAACTTTTACAAGCTTAGTAGCTTGAACAATAGAATTTTAATATCTTCTAGTGCTGGAGGTCAGCCCCGCTGGGATAAGGCCGAGGTTTGGCAGTTCTTTCTGGAACTGAGGGAGCCCCTGTTTCCTTGCCTGAGTCTTGCCTTGCAGAGGCCACCTGTGTTCCTTGCCATTCCTCCAACCACAGGCCACTCCCACCTCCTTTCCATTTTATTTATATTAATTCATTACCCAATCCTTTGTGCGTGTGTATGTAGTGTGCCTGTGTCTGTGGAGGTGCAAGTGCACACGAGAGTGCAGGAGCTTGGAGGTCGGAAAACATCAGGCACAGCTGGCCTCTTTTTATTGTTGAGACAGGGTTTCCTACTGGTCTGGAATGTGCAAGTAGGCTGGGCTGCCTGGCCAGAGAACCCGAGGTTCTCCCTGTCTCTACCTCCTTAACGCTGTACAGGCTTGTGTCGCCGTGACCAGGAGGTTTTGTTTCTAATAGAGATTGTGGGGATCATGTCCTTGTGCTTGTGTGGCAAGCACTTAAGTGACAGAGGCATCTCTTTTGCCTCCCTTGAATACAGACTCTGGTGATGACAGTGAAAAGATAATCTAGCCCAATTCCAACCACATAGGCAACGTGGTCATTTAAATAGGTTTGGCCCTCATAGACTCATGTGTTTGATTGCTTGGCCCACAGGGAATGGCATTATTAGGAGGTGTGGTCCTGTTGGAGGAAGTATGTCACTGTGGGGGCCGGGCTTTGAGTTCTCTTATGCTTAAGGTCTGCCCAGTGTGGAACTCCAGTCTCCTCCTGCCTGCCTGCAGAAGACAGTCCTCAGCTGCCTTTGGATCAAGATGTAGAACTCACAGCTTCTCCTCCAGCACCATGTCTGCCTGGACATTGCCACACTTCCCACTGTGATGATAATGGACTGAGCCTCTGAGACTGTAAGCCAGCCTCAATTAAATGTTTGCCTTTACAAGAGTTGCCGTGGTCATTGTTGTCTCTTCACAGCTTTAAAACCCAAACTAAGGCAGGCCAAGTCTGCATTTCCAAAAGAAGGCTCATTCTGAAGAGAGGGCACAAGGGACAGACACACGAACATCTTATAGGGACTGTTCTTCTGCCAGCCATGCGGATCTTGAACAAATTACAAATGACAGAATTCCTGTAATCAATAACAATATTTTTTCAACTCTCTTCTGGAGAGAGAGAAATCGAGGATTTGTAGAAACTTCTCCATTCCAGGGAGAATGAAGTCATGGGTAAGATGCCCATTGCAGGACTCAGAGGGGCTTTCTGGGGAAATGAGGTGGGAGCCATCTCTGAAGGTCACACAGACGCTTAGCAGGGCCAGAGGGAGCAAGGTCAGAGCTGCTGGACAGAGTCTCATTTAAGGCCTCTGCGCCCTTGAGATCTCTGCCCACTGCCTGCCCCACCCCCACCCCACCAGCCTGCTTAGACAGGGTTCCTTCACTCTTCTCTTTGTCCCATTGCAGGGCTGCAGTCTCTTCCAGGTTGAGTTGCCCTCTCTGCTCTCTCTTCTTGTGAACAGCTCTCTCTCTCTCTCTCTCTCTCTCTCTCTCTCTCTCTCTCTCTCTCCCTCCCTCCCTCCCTCCCTCCCTCCTATGCCTTTAACATTTACCTTCTGTTCTTTTCTCTGTACTGTGACACGGTCACTCATTCCATCTAACTTCCCTCTGTGTGTGTGCACATGCACACACGTGCACACACACACATCGTTGACACTGCAGTGTGATTCTTGGCCCACCTCTCTCTCCTTAAGAAATGGGTTTTGCCAGGCTTGCCTGTGACCTGCTTGCCAGTGCATTCCAGGGGATCATCACCCCTTTTCTGACCTCACTTGTACTGGGGCCAGTGCTGGGTCCCTCTCACCTTCCCTCCTTGCTGAATACCATGCCTGGCTTCCTTGCAGCCCCTCCACGGCTGCCTGTCCTCCCTACCCAAGGTCTTCCAGTGTCTTTGTGGCTTTTTTCCCTCTCTTTATTCCTGACATTTGATGTTTCCCCATTCCCTCTGTACCTAAGCTCCTAGAAACACCTCAGGCCTCCTTTATTCCTGCTGGACCCCGGGACCCTCCTCCCTCCATTTCCTCAGGTCTGGGACTATAAACCTGAAGCACTGTGCCTGTTTTTGTTTGTTTTAGAAAGGGATTCACTATGTTGTCCTGGAACTAACTATATAGACCAGGCTGGCCTCAAATTCAGAGATCTGCCTGCCTCTGCTGGGATTAAAGGTACATATACCCTGACCATGTCTTGACCAGCTTTTTTTTTTAATGTAGATTCTGAACATCAAACATATCTCCTATGCATGCAAAATAAGTGTTTTACCAGATGAGCCATAAAACACACACATACACCTTTAGCCTTTTTGAAATGTCTGGAAATCAAGTCTGCTTATGATGACTACGGTTTTGTTTTGTTTGAGACAGGATTCCTTAACCCAGACTACCCAGACTAGTCAGCAACTTGCTATGTAGCACAAGCTGGCCTTGAACTCATGATCTTCCTTCCTCTCCCTCCAGAATCCTCACAGCGGGCTTACAACCACAGCCATCTTGCCCAGGTTAAGGTTTATTAGTTTCAGGTTGAAGATTGGATCCAGAGACCAGTACACGCTGGACAGACACCCCTCCTCAGCCCTGCCGTAACTTCCCAATGGATTTGCATGAGAAGCTTGGGCTCTCTGAGGCTTCCGTGGTCTCTGATAGATGGGTGGCAGATGGTTACTCCTCTTGATCTGACCTCCAACATCCAATTTTCTTCTCTTTAGTGAGCCCCAGAGTCCTCCAGCAAGACAGAAAAGGTTGAGACATATACATCATCTATAAATGAAGATGGATTTACATTAATGGTGGCCATGACTATGGGGGATAAAGAGGCCCTGTGGTCTACTGTCTGCAAGCTGGATACCAAGAGGTCTGTAATGTCATGTACAGCCCGAGACAGGAAGCCTGGGAGCCAAGGTCACTGATACATAGGCCTTAGTGATACGTAATGTGGAAGGCTGGTGTCTCTACTCAAGCAGAGAAGTCTGGGGAGGATGGGGAGAAAAGGAAAAAAACGGAGAAGGAGAGATGAAAAGAACAGAATGGAATGGAATGGAATGGAATGGAATGGAATGGAATGGGTTGGGATGGAATGGAATGGAATGGAATGGAATGGAATGGAATGGAATACAACAGAACTCAGCCTCAGTGCTGGCTAGTTTTATGTTAACTTGATACAATCTAAAGTCACCTGAGGGGAGGAAACCCCAATTAAGAAAATGCCTCCCTAAGATCAGGTTGTAGGTAGGCCTGTAAGGCATTTTCTTAATTAGTGGTTGATTGTGGGTGGTGTCACCTTTGGGCTGGTGGTCCTGGGTCCCATAAGAAAAAAGGCTGAGCAAGCCATGGGGAGCGAGCCAGTAGGCAGCATTCCTCCATAGCTTCTACATCAGCTCCTGCCTCTGGGTTACCATCCTGTTTGAGTTCTTTTCTTCAATGATGAACAGTTGTGGGAACACAGTCCAAGAATGGAGTCATGTGAGATTTCTGAGTGCTTCTGAGAAAACTCTAAGAAACCAAGACAAAAGTCTTATAACCTCAGTTTCTTAAAAAAAAAGAAAAGAAAAGAAAAGAAAAGAAGAAAGGAAGAAAGAGAGAGAGAGAGAGAAAGAAAGAAAGAAAGAAAGAAAGAAAGAAAGAAAGAAAGAAAGAAAGAAAGAAAGAAATTGTTCTTAGAATGTGCTTTCTTGCCCTTCCCAGGTGTAGTGGACAGAAGTGAGTTTACATCATATTATTCATTACAACTGGCTATTGTTATTTGTTTATATGCTTCTATGAGAAATGTTTTTGTTGTATTCAGCCTGCCCTTGTGGCTATAGAATTTACTAGGATGTCTCTTCTTAACCCTAAGAGTCCTAATTGTCTGATGCTCTGAATAAAGTTGGATATTGCATGAGACTTTAGTCTGCCTCATTTATTGACTCCATTCTCTCAGTTCCCACTGCTCTAGAAAAATGACAAACAGTTATATGGAAATATAAGCCAATTAAACCCTTCCCCACCAAGTTGCTTTTGGTCATAGTGTTTCATCACAGCAATAACTAAGACAGTCTCTTTCTTGTAGACCTAATATAATGGTGTATTGTGAAAAGATTATTCTCGTATTATTCAAATGCTGATTTCTGTGCCCCTATATCTGATTGCAATCTTTAAGAATCTCCTGTTTCAATGTTGTGTAAACATTGCTCCCCAATTATTCCTTGATTGGTCAATAAAGCTAGCTGATCAGCCAATGACTAAGCAGGGGGAGAGAATAGGGCTGGACTTCCTTCTAGTCAGGCAAGAGGGAGAGGGACAAAGAGGAAGAGGGTATTAGCCATGGGTAGAGAGTCCAGGAGACACGATTAGAAAAATCCCTGGAGCAGAGAAAGCCATAAAATGCAAGTATCTCAGGGGTTTTGGCTGGGAGGCAGCCAGATTAGCTCAGAGGATTAAAATAGAATAATACTGCTCAATTGTTGTGCCCTTAAAGCTTGTTTAAAAATATAATAGTCCAGTCTTAATTATCTGGGAGCTAGTGGGTTAAGAGGAAAACTGCAACACTTATTAAAAAGCTACTAACACGTTCTCCTCCTCTGCTCCTTGGGCTAGAAAATGCTGCCCACACTGCATAAGAGTCTTAAGTTTTCTCATTGCAATGACAACAAAGACTTAAGCTCACAGTCCATCATGGAGGCAGGAACTCAAAATGACTGGCCACATTATATCGACAGCAGAGAGATGAATGCTGTGCTCAGCTCAGTCTGGCTTTCACAGTTAGGAAAAGTCTTCCATCTCAGTCAACCCAGTCTAGACACTCTCTCACAGGCATGCCCAAAGCCTTGTCTCCTAAGTGATTCTTTGTTGGCAGTCGCCATTAGCCATCACAGGAAGGCTACCTGTTTTTCCTAGCCAGTAGTTCAAATGTTGTCTTCTGGAAGCATGCTCAGGTACAGCATGGAGCTCGATCTCTGGGCACCTATGTATAGCCAGTGACACACAGTTAAGCATTCCTGGCACCAGGAAGCAGGTCTTGCTAAGCAACTTGGCAGGAATTGCTCTGTAGGTAGACCATCATAGAGGTAAGCAGGTGGAGGGTTGCTGGCAGTGAAGAGGTCAGCTCAGGAACTTTGGAAAATTCCACCAGACCACTCCCCTCCTGGGAGAGAAAGGTCATAGAGCACATAGGCACCCCTCCCCTCCAGAAGGGAGGGGCTAGTTACATTCCTCAGACCACAGTGGAGAACCACTGGCACATAAGGGAAGCCCAGAGCTCAGTAGACACATTCCTCAGGATGGACGACCATTCCCTTCCCTCCCTCCGCTCCCAGACAAGGAAAGCCCTTGCTACCTCATTCCCTAAGGACCAGTTTAAAAGTCACACTGTTCTGCCAATCACATTGTGCTTAGTGGCTGTTGCTCTATTCTACCCCTGAAAGCTGTATAAAAACTGGCTGAACGGGCTGCCCGAGGTCACCACCTCTCCTTCAGGTGTGGGATGACCCCAACGCACTAGAACAATAAATTCCTCTTGCTTTTGCATCGATCCCTGGCTCTGAGTTGTTCACTTGGGGGTCCTTGGTAAGTTAAGGCTCATCAGAGTCTCACAGCAGTACCTTGAATATCGATCCCCTACAGTTCCATGGTTGGGATGTCTAGTTGTTTTTGATGGTGTTGCTTGAAAGAGGTTCTCTTGGAGGCTGATCTCGAACTCACTATGTAGTCACCAGTGTGATCTTGAATTTCTGACTCTTCTGCTTCTACTTCCCAAGTGTTGAGGTTACAGATGCATTTTTACCATGTCCAGTTTTTACAGTGCCAGAGACTGAACCTGGAGCTTTGTGCACACTAAGCAAGACACTCTAGCAATGGAGTCACATCACATCCAGAAATGCTTTGTATATAAGAATTGGGTTTTGTCCCATCTGATTAGATCCCAAGCCAAGTTTCTAGGAAGGGGGAGAAAGCCTCCTGGTGTCTATCTCAGGGATTCTGGGACTATTTTGGAAGGCACAGAGCTACAGGGCACAGGAGCTGGGAGCCAGGCTGTGGAGCCTGCAAATGTCATTACTCTAAAGAGAAATGTCTGGCCATCCTGAGCTTTCAAATCTTTTGATGAAAACCAACCTGCTCACTCACACTTCGGGAATTTGCTGGCTGGCTCAGCAGCAGCCACTTGCCTTGCTCCCCTGGGGGACGAAGTTTCCAGCAGAAGCAGGCCAGATGTGGGGTAGCTGGAGATGAATTGGGGGGGGGGATGAGTCTGCAGGAGGTTAGGGGAGGGGCTGCAGCTGCCAAGGGCTGGATAGACCCCAGAGCTTCACACAGACAAAATAAACAAAAGTCCTGCTAGAAAAGAGCAGAGAACCAAATGTGTTTGAGAAAAACAGGTGGAGAGGGGCTTTGTGGGGTTCAAGGGCTGGTGTACAATCAGGTTATTATGGACCAAGTATCCTTGGCGAGAACACCCAGTTAGACTGAGGCATGGCTACCTCCATCCCCAGTTCAGCTTTTCTGGATTATGACTTCTTTTGTACACAGCACCACTGAAGACTCGTTTTTGATGCTGGCGCACACAAAACCATGGTTACCTGTTTCACACAGGGGGAACCTCTGTCCCTGAGCATTAGGTGGCCCTGACAAACCCATGCAGTTAGGGAAGATGAAGTCCTGATTCAAATCTAGAAGGCAGACCCTTATCTTCACAATCACACTGAGAATGGGCAAAAGGCACAGTCCGTGGATCCAGGCTATCCATGGATAACACCACATTTTGCAACTTGCTGTGTGACTCCAAACAGATTACCTAACATCTCTGTGACTTAGCTTCCTCATTGGTAAAATGGGCCTTAGAGCCTGATCCATGGGGTTGTGAGGAGGGATCCCATCTCTCTCATGAGGGATTCTCAGGCAGCCAAGGGCATGGCATGGGGTGGGGCCTTCTGTCTGGTTCTCTGGGTCAGAGAGTTCCTGCTGTCTTAGTGAGGAGGGTAGGGCATGTGGAAGCCTCCAGGCCTTCCCTGCTTGGCCTGAAGGGGTTTACAGGAGGCTATATGAGTGCCTAGGACTTTGCTAGTCACATAGTAAACACTCAATAAATGGTTATAAAACCGAGACCATGAGTGTTCCCCAAGAGGGACATTGTGTCTGGATTTTGCTGGATGTGGGAAGGAGAGAGATACCCAGCCATAACAGATATACATACAGTAAACTCCAAAGCCAGGTAGCCTGCGACTCCTTCTAACAATGCTGCGAGATGTGTCATCAGAAACACATGGGAAGATTGTTCTGTTCTGGCTGGAAGATAGGATGGGCTTTACGGAAGATGCAGCATATGGCTTGGATCTTGGGTAGATGAGGTAGAGACATTTTATGCAGCGGCAAGGGAGTAAGGGATGTGAGCGCATTTGTCCAGAGAACCAATGGGGACAAGAGGAAAGAAGAAGAGATGGTGGAAGAGAAGAGGACCTGAAATGTGGAAAGAGGTCTCAGAGCTCCAAGGAGTGGTTGACGACCTACCTGTAGGATGCATATGCTTATAGTGTGCCCTCAGCCTAGCCTGCTCAGATACTGCCTCTCTTTGAACTCTGGGCTGTCTGGGTGGGCTGCACTGCTTGGTGCAACATTATTGGCCTCATGCCCCACATAGCCCAGGAGGGAAAACAATTACCCTCTCTGCCCTGAAGCCTTCCCTAGGTCGCTTCCCTGAACAAAGCCAGCATTTATAGAACTGGTGCAGGCTGGGTCCCCAGCAGATGCCTGAGACAGAGGGTTTCCCGGAGAACAGAGCTCTTTCTGTCCTGTTGGAAGATCATATGGAATTTGGGGAGGGTCCAAGTGATGGTATTCTGCCCTCTGAACCACAGTGGAAGAAACTGGAGAGAGCCAAAAGCAGGGTTTTTGTAGCTCTGGGGTTGAGGAGCCTTCAGAGAGCAGCAAGTTCAAGCTGAAAGCAGCTGTACTCCAGAGTAGGGACCCCCGGGGGACCAAAGCATCACAGTGCAAGGCCAGGCTGGGTAGAGGAGGCCTTCAGCTCCACATAGGCCTGAACAGTCTCTGCCTCCCAAGCCCAGGTGCCCTGACCGTTCTGGAGCAGAGGAGGCAACTGAGGGCTCCCAGGCCTTCTTGGGGCTAATAACAGGAAGTGAGGGAGCTGGGGTGGAGGCTGCTTCCAAAACTCATTCAGACCAATTAGGAAGTGTCTGGAAGCTTCTAGCTGCTCCCGCCCTCTTCACCAAGACAGCAGGGACCCTATGGCCTGAACGTAGTTCATCCCATGTTCTTGGCTGCCTGAGAATCTCCAGGCAAGGGGAGAGAGATGCATGACCCACCCACACCATCTCTGTATGTTGCCAACACAAACCTCAAGTCACCCCACCTCCTCCTGTCTAGGGAGATTTGATACACTTCGGAATCCGGATCCTTCCCCCAAACTTTCCCCTCCACCCTTGCACGGGCCCTGCTTGAGACAGGCATTTCCATGAGAAGATCCAGAGTTTGGGGTTCACGAACTAGGTCCCCAGAGACCCCTATTTCAAGTAGAAAGCACATGCCTAGAAAGGCAGGGGCAAATTCAAGACAGGCCTAGGAGAAGAAGCCGGGCCTGGAGGATGTGGTCGACTCAGGAAAGAGCAGCGTGTTGGAGAAGCGGTTTGCCAGAATTAAGTCTGGGCAGAGGAAGAAGCAAGGAGCAGAGTGGCAGTGAGGACACAGCAGGAAGGGAGGGGAAGGGGAAGAGGGGAAAAATAGAAGAGGAAGGGATGGAGCTGTGGAGCAGGGGGAGGGGTATTGGGGTCCTTCGTCCCACAGTGAGAGATGTGGATGGAGGCGATGCAGGAGGAGCAGACAGGAGCGTCCTCAGCATCCCAGCCCACCATTCTCCTGGGTGCAGAGCGGTGGGTCCTAGGAGTGTTGTTTGGTAAAGACTTCTTCCTCAAGGTCCTGGAAGTACCTCAGACACTCCTCACAACGTTGCCCCAGACCTGATGGGACTTTTTTGGAAGTATGTGGGGGAGGGGGATTGACCCCGAAATGGCTGTTCTTAACCAAAATCAGTGTCAGCGCCAGATGCTTAGCCAGAGATGTGGCCCTGACCCAGGAGACAAAAAGAGATGTGGCTCTCTTATTAATCCTATGAGACGCATGGTCTGAGTCCCTCCAACACTCCTGAGTCACAGCCTCCTGGACTGCAGCACTCTCCCTGATGCTTATACAATAAGATGCAGCACCCTAAGGCCGGCGCACTGGTCGTCCCTTGAACTGCCTGCTGTGTGACTCCATAAATAATATCTTCAGGTTTTGGTCATGAATTGTTACCTGAGGAAGATATCATCCAAAGACATGCAAGTGTGTGGTATAAGACTAGACAGCTGCTCTCTGGAGACCAAGACAGGATGGGACAGGGACACCAGGCAGCCTTGTATCTGGGGAGATAAACGCAGGTCTGCTGGGAAGTAGGACAGTGGACTTGGAACATGCAGAGTTGAGGTCTAGACCTAAACTTCCTCCTACTTGCCCTGTGGCTTTAGACAAACCAAGTCCGACTCTGTGTGTCATTATTGCCACCTGAGGGCAGAGTCTCAGGTGGGTCCCTTTGCTGTTGTCACTAGTCCTTTAATCAGCTGGTAAATCATTTACTTGGCTGTCTGACTCTATTTAAGTCTCATATGGTGGTGCATACTTGTAATCTCCCTCAAAATGACCCTACTGAGGGCCAGAGGCACTTGCCTCGCATGTGTGAGGCCATAGGTTCAATCCCCAATACCATTGCCAAAGGCAAAAGAAAACCTTACTGGAGTCAGGCATGGGGTGAACTCCTGCGGTTCCCGCACTCAGGAGGACTTAGAGTTCTGGCCAGCTTGTAGTGAGGTTCTAATCATAAACAAACAAAAACAAACAACAAATAAACACATCCTCTTTTATTTTTAACTTTTTGATATAGCCAAGGATGGCCTTGAACTCCCATCCTCTGCCTCCATCCCCCTAGTGCTGCAACTACAGGTGTGCACAGATACACTTGACAATTACAGGTGTGCACAGATACACTTGACAATTACAGGTGTGCACCGATACACCTGGTTTATCTGGTGCCAGGGATTGTGCATGCTAGGCAGGCACTTTACCAACAACTACATACCCAATGGTATGTAGAATGGTGGGCTGGGGTGCTGGGACGCTCCTGTCTGCTCCTCCTGCATCCCTTCCATCCACATCTCTCACTGTGGGAGGGGGAATCCTAATCCTTCTTGCCCGCTCCACAGCTCCATCCCTTGTTCTTTTGTTTTTCTTGCCCTCTTCCCCTCCCTCCCCCTCCCTTCCTGCTGTGTGTATACTCACTGCCACTCTGTGCTGGGTCTCTATGGAGACCAGAATTACTGTCCTCACTTCAAAGAAGACAAGGCCCAAAAGTGCCTGAGGTTTGCCCAAGGCCCCAGCTGTGGAGCTAGAGGAGGACCTTGAGCCTGGCTTAAACTCTGCCCATCTGGCCTGGAATGATGGCTGGCTGACACTCACTTACCCTTTAAAGTGAAGTAACTTCAGACTCTGTCCAACTGAACAGAAGACTCTGTGGAGAGGCTGAGGGTGAGGAGGAACTGAGGCCCTGTGCTGCCTCAGGAGCAGGCCAGCGAGCTGGCCCAGGGCTCTGCATCAGGGGTGGTTACTGGAAGTTTCAGGGGACTGCACTGGACTAGGAAAAAACTAAGCTCTATTCCCAACTCTGCCCCTTCTGGCTATGTGATTGTGTGTCTCAGTTTCCCCACTTAAAAAATGAAAACACCAATCTCATCCTCCACTGGTATTCTGTAGGTTGGACAACAAGCTGCTCAGAACTTCAAAGCTCTAGACCAGCGGCTCTCAACCTTCCTAATGCTCCGACCCTTTAATACAGTTCCCTATGTTGTGGTGACCTCCAAGCATAAAATTATTTTCATGGCTACCTCACATCTGTAATTTTGCTACTGTTATGAATTGTAATGTAATAATCTGATATGCAAGATGTCTTTTCATTGTTACAAATTGACCTCAAGGGTCACGGCCCACAGTGAGAGCCACTGGTCTAGAGAAATCCATGCGGCACCTCCTAGGGGAAAAGAAACGAAGGTCAACACCTTGTATTGTAGGGGACAGCACTGGATCTTGCTTTGGGGCCACCAGGAACTTTATCCCAGCTTCAGGACAAACAGCAGTCTGCCTGGAAAACGGTCACAAAAATCCAGAGCACCAGAGGGGCAGCTTGTTAAAGTCAACCTGGTGAGGCTGGGCAGCCACTAATGAAGTGTGAGCTTGAAATTGTGAAAGTGCAAGGCCTGGGTGAATCCTGCCAGAGTCTGTACCTCTGATGCCTGCTTCCTATAAAACCCCTGTTCTGCTCGCAGCCCCTCAAATTCCTAGACAGAAGAATCAGTCTGGGCTAGCCGTGGAATTTGCAGAAAAGAAGGTTTTGAAAAACCACACTTGGGAACAATAGTTACCAGGGAGTGTCTGAGTCTCAGAGGAAAAGCCAACACCCAGCTCTCTCACGGGGATTTCCCAAGCATCCTCAGTGATCGGGATCCAGCCATCAACCAACATGACCAACATGAGGCTTGCTTGTCTACCCTGGGCTTTTGGTCATGAAAATAAACCACTGTCAGACCAGCTGGACTGAAGCAGATTCCCAAAGACCTTCCCCCAAAGCATATAAGCCTGGAGTGCTGAGGGCTCGCTCCCCCAATGGTCCTGCCTTCCAACTACTCCCCAGTAGGGGTAGATGTCAGTACCTGTCATTCTGGAGAGACAGCTTGACTTGTCTTTACCTATCTCTAAGTCCTTCATTATACTTCTAGTCCTAGCAGTCTATGCACTGAGTTCTCCAAAATCAAATTATACCATAAAATGTATAAAAAGACACAAATCTCTGGGTTCACCTACCCCTACACCCCACACATGTGTCTATGACTGACCTGCATATCCCCACCTAACACAATCACAGACCCCACACTTTCTTTTTCTTCTATTTATTTTCTAGCTGACAAGAAAAAGTTGTGTGTTCACACATGCATCCACACGCATGTGTACACATAAACACCTATGTATAATATATGTCTATGCATATACTCACATAGCTGGGGGTGTAGCTCAGTTGATAGAGTGCCTGGCGTGCAGGAAGCCTTGGGTTCCATTCTCAGCACTGACCAAAACCAGCTCTTTGAGCACATGTCTGTTTGTCCCAGCACTTGGAAGGTTGAAGCACGAGAATCAGAAACTTTAAGATCATCCTCAGCTACTTAGCAAGTTAAAGGCCAGTCTGGACAACTTGAAATCAGGTGTGTGTTTGTGCATGTGTGTGAACATGCGTGTCAGTGAGTGCTTGTGTGTGTGTGTGTATGTGTGATAGTCAAGGTGATGCTTGCTCAGTATATGTGTATATTGTGAGTGATAAACCAATCCATTTAACATATACCTTGTCTCACGGGGTTGGTTTGTTTGTTGTTTTCAGGTAAGAACACCTAAAAATTTACCACCTTACAATTTTCAAGCACACAATATATTGCCACATTTGTGTGTTTGTGGGGTTGTGGCTGTTTCATGACAGGATTTCTCTGTGTAGTCCTGGCTGAACTGGAACTCACTCTGTAGACCAGGCTGGCCTTGAACTCAGAGATCCACCTGCCTCTGTTTCCTGAGTGCTGGGACTAAAGGAGTGTGTCGCCACTACCAGCTATTACCACCCTTCTGTACAATAAACCTCTTTAATTCATTCTCCCTGAACCACTAACTCTCCTCTGACCAACCTCAGCACCTCCTGCCCCTCAGCCTTTGGTGTCACTAGTATCTGTTTCTATGAATTCAGTTCTTAAAGCTTCTCTTCTCTCATGATGGAATGTAGACAGGACTAACTTTATGATTGACAATTGTTGTCAATCAAGATTGCAATAGTCGGGCTGGTGAGATGGCTCAGTGGGTAAGAGTACCCGATTGCTTTTCCGAAGGTCCGAAGTTCAAATCCCAGCAACCACATGGTGGCTCACAACCACCTGTAATGAGATCTGACTCCCTCTTCTGGAGTGTCTGAAGACAGCTACAGTGTACTTACATGTAATAAACAAACAAACAAATAAATAAATCTTTTTTTAAAAAGATTGCAATAGTCATGTGATGCCCAGCAGAAGGCATTCCACCATGGCACTTCTCCCCACCCCCTCTTCTGTGATATTCCCTAAGCCATGGAGAGGGGTCAGATGGATGTCCCATTAAGAGCTGACATTCAATAGTCACTTATTCTCAGAATTTTTTTTGCTTTTAATTTTTGCTTGTTTTTTAGATTTAAAGAATTTTATTTACGCTTTTAAAGAGATTTGTTTTTATTTTATGTGTATGAGTTGCACATATGTACATGTACCACATGCATACCTGGTACTCAGAGGCCAAAAGAAGGCCTTTGGATCTCCTGGAACTGGAGTTAGATACTTGTGAGCTGTCATGTGGGTGCTGAGAACCAAACCCAGGTCTTCTGCAAGAGGAGTGAGTGTTCTAGCTCCAAGACTTCCCTTTTTTCCTAATTATGTGTATGAAGGTGTGTGTGTGTGTGTGTGTGTGTGTGTGTGTGTGTGTGTGTGTCTGTCTGTCTGTCTGTCTATGCACATGAGCACAGTTGCCCAAAGAAGCCAGACAAGGGCATCAGATCCCTTGTCGTCTGAGTTATAGAAAGTCATAAGGCCACTGTGGACTGCCACATGTGAGTGCTCAGAAACAAACCAGGGTCTCTACTGTAAGAGCTCCCTCCTAGCTGCTGAACCATCTCTCCAGCCATGTTCTTGACAGCTTGGCCAGTTATGAGTATTCCAGAGTAATCACCTTCAAATAAACAACTCAACAAAACCTCTGACCAAGATTGAACTGCCTTTCTTTATCCCTTCATCCATTGATGGAATTAGAGCTATCTCTTACCTCGGCCAGCGTGAACACCGCTGTCATGAACATGCAAGTACAGGTGTACCTTTAACCTTGATTCTGAGTTGGTTTTTATTTTACTCATTAGTCATGAACTGTCCAAATGGCCACTTAGCTCATTTACACTTCTTTCCATATGGTAGTACTAGACATATGCCCATGCACACACACACACACACACACACACACACACACACACACACACACACACACACAGAGGGGAGGAGCTAGGCCTGAAGATGGAGGATGAGGGGACCATGAGCACCCGTGGGAGTATCGTGACTTACTTCATTTTAGTAATCTTTCATACTTTGATGAGGCACACATACTTTATCCTTAGCCGAGAGGGGCTGTCCCTGCCTCAAGAACTGTCCCTGAGTTAGGGCCTGAAGAGTGTGAGCCGAGGCTGGAAGGAGAATGTTTCACAGCCAGAAGTGGAGTGTGCAAGACATGAGCTGCCATTTTCTGAAGGACTCCTTGTGTTGCTCTGGTTTTCTCAGAGTCTGGGCAAGTACACCATTTAATCAATGCATGGGTGGGTCACCTAGGAGAGTGGAAGTTCGCCTAAGCATTTACTACTGCCAAGCTTGTAGTCAAGGTCCTCCAAGCTCTGGACCTCAGAGAGGATCCCATGTTTCACAGCACCACTAATTTCTAGCCCCTTGCTTGAAGGCTGGGGAACCTCATACTCTATTTGACCATCTTGACTGTCCTCTGTGGGAATCCTATCTGCTGGAAGCTAGGGGCTTCTAAGATGCCCAAAAGGAGGTAGCTTCCAAGGGCATCCCTTCTATCCCTGTAACTGTTCCTTTGGCCACTTTATTGGGTTCTTTTATCTACCGCCCTTCCCCACCCCAGTCCCTTCCAACCCCAACACTAGGTGGGCAAGAAGGAAGGTTAGAGGGAAAAGGGGGTGAAGAGTCCTTTAGACTACTTCCTGCTGATTGGGGGCAAGAACAATCTTCATCGGTGTATCTCTCCAACCAGCAATCCAGCAAACAGCAACACAGCAAACGCAACAGCAGGCACCAGCAGCAGCGGAGAGCAGCAGCAGTGGGAAGAGCAGCTGCTGTCCCCTCTAGGACTCTGGCATTTTGATACTCCCTCAAGAGTCCCCAGAATTCCAAATGTAAACTATCTTCAGCTGGCAGAATGACACCTCTGCCAGAGCAGGAGACAAATCATAGTCAGTTGCTGTAGACAATCTGAAGCAGCCCTATATCCCACATCTGGGATAAAACAAAAACATATTCACATAATATAACTAGGTTTGTTTGTTTGTTTGTTTGTTTTTCCAGAAACTGAAATTCTCACTACACATCCCTGTAACCACACCTGAGAAGTGGCCAGAGCTCACCTTTGTCAGAGTGGAGAGATGTGGATAGGAAAAGTGATAAACAAGTCCCTCCCATCCTCCTGGCACTTCCACGTGGCAGAAGCGACCACGGCTCCCACTCTGCTGTGTCTGAGTGTGACCAGGTGCCCAGCATTCTCTGTTGACTTCTGTAGTTGCTGCTAAGTGCTGCTTAGACTCAGTGAAGGACCATCCTTGGATGGGGTGTTTTGTGACCCTCCCTTGTCAGTAACAGAGACCCGGGCATGATGCCAGGGTCAGGGTCAGTGTTCCTGACCTCTTGCTAAGGTCTCCTGTGGCTCTGAGCTCTCTGTTTGTCCCAGCCATGAGGGACCACAGGCTGTGATGTCAGGCCTGGCAAAGGCTTTCCCAAGCATTCCTTTCAGCCAACCAACACCACATATGATTGAGCCTTCGGGGAAAAGACCTGAGGAAGAGCTTCAAGAACAGTCGAAAGGACATGAGGAAGGCGATCCGGTGCTGACAGCACTGTGTGAGTGATGGAGGGGCCACGTGAAATGGGTGGATCACCGCTCCAGACAGACTGACCACAGATGAAATCCCAGCTCCCTGCAGTTTCCTGCAGTGTGACCTCAGATGGCTTGCAAACCTTTCCAAGGTCAACCCCCACCCCGAATTTTGTGTGCATGTATGCATGTGTGTTCATTTGTGCTGATAAATGTGTGTATGCCTGGAGAGGTCAGAGGTCAATCTCTGGTGTAGTTCCTCGGGTGTCCTTACTTGTTCTTTCTTTCTTTCTTTCTTCCTTCCTTCCTTCCTTCCTTCCTTTCTTCCTTCCTTTCTTTCTTTCTTTCTTTCTTTCTTTCTTTCTTTCTTTCAGACAAAGCTTCTTTGTTGAGGCTGGCGGGCCATTGAGTCTCAGGATCCCTCTATCTTCTCTCCCCAGTTCCAGATGCAGCATGCTCCACCACATGTGGATTTGTGTGTGGTTTCTGAGCATTGGACTTGGGTCCTCCTGCTTATGCTTTGCTGACCAAGCTGTATCTCCGGGCACACTTTGTCACTTTGTCACCCACACCTTGTGATTGCAACTCTCCACAATAGATAATTGTGAGGGTTAAGGCAGACAAGTGCCAGTCTGTAAATTGGGTTTTTTTTTTTTCTGGTCTGCAAAGAGACCACAACAGTATGCAGCCCCCTTAGAGTCTTTTGGGAATGCTAGAAATCCAAGCATGCTCAAGTGGACATGCTGCATTAAATAGGTCTCAGCCAAAAGATTGGACTGTAAGTGGATTTTAAAACCAGCCAATCAAACAACAACAAAGAAACCAGCCCCATTGCCACCAAGGGTTTGGGAAGCACTGCTGGGAAGAATTCTGCTCTATTGGATCAGCTCCTAGGGATACTGGGGTTATCTCTCACCTTTATCTTTTGTGATGTTTCCTCCACACCTGGTGCTTTCAGCAAGATGATCAATGCTGATTCGAACCTTCAGCTTAGTCCCTCCCCTTGGCCTCTCTGCCTCCTGTAGAGCCTGCTTCTTACCACTAGACGGCAGCAGCTCCGCACTTCCGTATTCCAGCCCTCCCTACCAGCTCAGCCCTCCCTCCCACCCGTCCTCCCTCCTGCCCCTCCTACCCTTATTTTTGTTTGAGAAATGTTCGAGTTATCGAAATTTAGCAGTGTAGAGTGCGGCACATACCCTTCCCGAAGCCGCCACTATGTGCTTTCCTGCATCTATGCCAAGGAAGGAGCCCGGACTGTTTATCACCAGAAATCCATGCCTATCAGGGTGGCACTAGCTTTCTTCTAATGCCCCTTTTCTATCCTGGCACCCCATCCAGGATGCCTAGTCACATTGTTACTGTGCCCTGGTAGCCCTCTGTGGACATATTTAAAGCAGACCCCACCAAGGACTTTCTCTCTGCAGGAACCTCAGTGGCTCCACACTGGAAGCTCTGCTCCTGTCATGCTCTGTCCCATGCTATTTTAAACTCTTCATTTCCTGTATGCTCTACCCACCTGATACAGGTGTCTTCTGAAACGATCAGAGCTCGAGGCTGTCTGTCCTTATCAGGGTCTGAAAATGTTTCTCTCCATCCCTTCTGTTCTGGCTCACCTATTTCTGATCATTTCTGTAGTGCACTCCCAGTTAATTGTGGATGTCTTTACTTAGCATCCACTCTGTTCAGCTGCCCTGTCTTTCTCCCCACTAGATACCAGCCTCCAAGACTATAGCTCTGTGGCCTTGCAAACAGGAGGCATCCAGTTATGGCACATCAAGTGAGTATTTGATTGTTCTGACTCTTTTTTTTTTTTAACCTATTCATTGGACTAAATATACCCTAGTGTACTAGCTAGTTTTGTGTCAACTTGACACAGGCTGGAGTTATCACAGAGAAAGGAGCTTCAGTTGAGGAAATGCCTCCATGAGATCCAGCTGTAAGGCATTTTCTCAATTAGTGATCAAGGGGGAGGGCCCCTTGTGGGTGGTACCATTCCTGGGCTGGTAGTCTTGGGTTCTATAAGAGAGCAGGCTGAGCAAGCCAGGGGAGGCAAGCCAGTAAAGAGCATTCCTCCATGGCCTGTGCATCAGCTCCTGCTTCCTGACCTGCTTGAGTTCCAGTCCTGACTTCTTTTGGTGATGAACAGCAGTATGGAAGTGTAAGCTGAATAAACCCTTTCCTCCCCAACTGCTTCTTGGTCATGATGTTTTGTCCAGGAATAGAAACCCTGACTAAGACACCTAGCAATATACCCTAGTAGATATATCCAACCTCTTCTTTAAATTACATTGTGTGTGTTGGAGTGGTAGTATTGTCAAGGTATGTGTGTGTGTGTGTGTGTGTGAGAGAGAGAGAGAGAGAGAGAGAGAGAGAGAGAGAGAGAGAGAGAGGACAAACTGGGAGTCAGTTATCTCCTTTTCCCATGTGGGTTCTGGGGATCAAATTCACGTTTGCAGGTATGTCTCCGCGTACCTTTGCCAGTTAAGCCACCTCACCAGCCCTGTATCCAACCTTTTGACTTTGTGACATGACTTTGTCACCTATAGATTTCACACTTGAGAACCTTGCAATCAGGTTACCAAAACAAAAACAAATAGACCAAAACTCTCCTAATGTTTCAGATACGTTTGCAGTTCTGTTGGGATGCATTCATCCCTGGGTTTGTAAAGCCTACAGACCTTGGGCTGGCAGAGCTGGCAGAGTTAAGGTGAGCCCTGCGTGCATGCAGAACATGCTATATCACACACACACTACACACTGGTGATATCACTGTCCCGGCTGCAGATGTATTTGTACCCATCCCCTCTGTTCAGAGGCAGATGCAAAGTTCTATAGCTTTAAAAGGACTCAGGGCCCTGTGGTAATAGCTCAATCTATTCAATGTTTGCTGCCCAGGTGGTGAGGACCTGAGTTCAGTTCCCAGAACCGATGTAACCAAAAGCTAAGCACAACAGTGTAATTAATCCCTCTATTGAGAGAGCAGAGACAGGTGGATCCCGACGTTCACTGGCCGGCCAGCCTCCCCTAATCCATGAGCGCCAGACCAATGAAAGACCCAGTCTCAAAATAAGACGGATGGCTCCTGAGAACTAACCTCTGAGGTTGTCCTCTGGCCCCATGCACATGTGCATCAAATTGGGGGCAACACACACACACACACACACACACACACACACACACAGAGAGAGAGAGAGAGAGAGAGAGAGAGAGAGAATTTTTTAAAAAGAGCCCAGAAAAGAGGCATGGGGCTGGAGCTGGGATTTGCCCAGTGACAAATCTTAATCTGTGAGACTTCAGCCAGTTGCGGAGGAGGTGTTTAGGAAAAGCCCTTCTCTGTTGGGTGCTTCTGGAGTCGTGCCTGTCTGCCTATGACGAGAGTGCCAACCACAATGTCCTCGAACACATATTAATACAGTGACAATTGTCTCTAGAATGAAGTCACCCAGACAAGGCAGGGACTGGCAGATGGCCCTTTTTGGTCAGACATGGCAGGCAGGGCTTCCAGCCACACAGGCAGGACACTCCAGGGCTAGTCATCGGATGCTGGGGAGGCGTCCTTAGGCAACATCTCTGTGGTCAGAGGACCAGAAGTGGGAGGGCGCAGTCACTCCTCAGCCCATCCGTTTCCTAAACATTGGGGGATGTCTTCTCTGAGTCAGATTCCACCATGTTGGAGAGAATGTGACAACTGTGATCCCACACATTAGTCACTTAAGAAAAACTGTAGCCCAGGCTCAGAATGTGGTGACATTTGTGGAATTCCTGTCAGTAAGCTGCCCTGAGTCAGAGGATTTGTTTGCTGAGGAAGGCTTAGGAGTAGCTCTGGCTAACCTGGCCTACATGCCCACCCTCTGCTAAAGCTGTGTCTCCTCAGTTGCAAGCCTAATGGGGGGTGTGTGTGTCTGTCTGTCTGTCTGTCTGTCTGCCTGTGTGGGTCTCTCTCTCTCTCTCTCTCTCTCTCTCTCTCTCTCTCTCTGCTTGCACGTGTGTGCAAGTGTATGTGGAGCCAGAGATTGACTTCAGGTGCCTTCCTCAATCACACTCTGCCTTACTTACGGAGGCAGGGTCTCTCACTGAGCCCAGAGCTTACCCATTCCCACTAGGCTAGCTGGTCGACCTCCTATGGGGTTGCCTTGTAAGTGCTAGGAGTGCAGACAGCTGCCACGCCTGCCCCACTTTTGAATGGGTTCTAGAGAATGGATTTCTGATCCTTGTGCTTGCATAGTAGGCAGTTTATTTACAGACTCATCTCCCCAGTGCCTCCCCTCTTTGTGTGTGTGTATGTGTGTGTGTTTTCATGTGTGCATGTGTGTGCAAGTGCATTTGTGGATGCATGTCCATGTGTATGTATGTGGATAGCCAGAGAACAAAGTTGGGTGTCCTTTCTCAGGTTCTGTCCATCTGTTTGTCTTGTCTTAATTTGACTTTGAGACAGGGTCTTTCCCTGGCTGGTAACCTGCTGAATGAGCTGGGCTGGCCGGCCAACAAGCTCCAGAAAGCCACTGGCCTCTGTTTCCCTAGCATTGAGATTGTAAATCTGGCTTTTTAAAAAAATGATCTGGGCTCTGGGAATCCAGCTCAGAGCCTCATGGTTGCGTGGTAAGCACTTTAAACTGAGCTATTTCCCCAGTCCCACAATTCCCTCTTGCCAACCTCAGGCTGCAGATACCTGGGCCCAATGTGAATTTTCTTTGCTATATAGAACAATGCCCAGCCCATTGGAGTCCTCAATAAATATTTTCCAAATGGATAGAAGTACATGAACAGAAACGCACAAAACAAACAGTAGACCTGGCCCCTCACAGAGGTTGGAGAGCGAGAAATCACAGATTCAGTCCTTCTAGTCAACCAGGTATGTATAGGTTCAAATCCCAGCCTAGTTTTGACTGAACAAGAAACCACCTAGGGGAGCCAGTTTCTCCTCTGCTTCATGAGAGTGCATAGAAATGTAATTAATGTAATTCTTGAATTTAGGTGCCCACAACGTGCCTATGTGCACAGATGGACACACATACACACACATCAAATAAAGCAGCGTTTCTCAGCCTGTGAGTCTCAACCCCTTGGGATCACATATTAGATATACTGTATATTAGATATTTATATTATGATTCATAACATTAGCAAAATTATAGTTATGAAGTAGCAAGGAAATAATTTTATGGTTGGGGGTCACCACAACGTGAGGAACTGTGTTAAGGGTCGCAGCGTTAGGAAGGCTGAGAACCACTGTAATAAAGCAATTCCCTAGTTTCTCCCTTGGTTTGCTGTTGGTTTTGGATGGTTGCTTACTCCTTATAGAGGGGCTGCAGGCCGGTAGGGAAGAGCAATGGCTCCTGAAAATTTATTATTGGCGGTCAAACAGGAACCCTAAAAAATGAACCCTTTAGAACTAATGCTTCCTAGGAAGGCCTGCGCTGGCAGGGGGGGAAGCTGAAGTGCTTGTGCCAGAGGAGGACCTTACTCAGGAAGCGGCTTCTCACAGACTTCCCAGCACTTCTCTCAGACAGACCAGCAGATGCAGGTAACCCAGCTCTCCTTCCGTCCTTTCTGTGTATTTCTAACACGGCAACAGAAACAACAGAACCCGAGAAGTCTCTGGCTCCGACCAGACTGTAGAGAAATACGCTTTCTTTACCAGGTTCTGTTTTCTGACTTCTTTTAAAACCATGGGGAAATGAAGGCAGCAGGGTTATGGGACTACGTGTCCCCAAGCAGTCTCAAACCGCTGAGCATGTCGGACCGTTTGTTAACACAGCACCCCCGGCCTGACTAATACAGGCCTCTGTGGAATCCAAAAAGAAGTTCAAGAAAACCACACACTCTGGCAAAACCCAGAGCCTCTCAACCTTAATATCCTGAGCTGTTATTTGTTTGTCTGGGATCTCCTTGCTGCCTCTTCTAAACAGCTTGGGCACCAGTCCACCCAGGTAGACTAGTGTTGTAGGAAGGGTCACAAAAGCTCACCAAGCTGCCCTGTGGCAGAGGGGACTCACCCTGAGGCCTCCAGCCAGGCCTACATTTATGCTGATGAGTCACAGCCAGGGAGAACTTGGGGCTAAGCTTTTTTGCTTTTTTTTTTTTCCTTTTTTGAATGTGGATTTGTTTTGCAGATACTTTTGTGAGCCTGAACTTTCTTTTTGGATGCTTTTAGATGCCCTCGTTTTTGTGGCCCCTCCTCACTGACAGCTTCTCCTTGAGAGGCATCAGGAAGAAGGGCTCTTGTTGCTATTGCTAGCAAACACTATGTCAACAATCAGCTCACATGTGTGTCCCAAGCAGATGACCCGTGGCCCAGAGGGGCTCAGGCTACAGGGTGGAGAGAAGGTTATTCTGAGGTCAACTGAAACCTCTCTTGGAGATCCCTCCAGAGGTGGGAACAAGGCCACATGTCCCAGGACACCGCTAAGACTTCAGGGACCAGCACAGAGGGTCTTGGCCACTGAGACTTGAGAGAAGACAGAGGCCTTAGCACCCAGAAGAGTCTGTACACACAGGTTATGCTCAGTCATTCTCTGGGTCACACACTCCCTTCTGGCTAAAAGGCCCTGCTGCTCCAGGGCCAACTGGTGAGATCAGACATCTGTCCTAAGAAGTCTCTGGCCATTGAGTCCGTGCTTCAGAGGAGACGAGAGATTCAAGGGCTCTGGCCAAGCGGTGAAGAAACTTGGTTCTTGTTTCAGACTCACAACCAGCCTGCTAGGTAACATGGGCTGGGAAACCCTTTTCAAGTTCCTCACTATCTGGGCACTGAAGGTACCCTGCTCAGCTCTGAGGGGCTCGCACAGGGGCCTCAACCAAGCTCACGATCACGGCCAATTTCTGCAGAGTTGGCAAATGGCTGAAGTGTGAGCCCTTTAGAGGGCAGAGCCTTCATGTCACTTGTGGTCAGGGGCCTCTCTGTGCTATAGAAAGCTGGGCTCCCCAGTCTGTCTCCCCAGCTAGTTATATTAGTAATGAAGAGGCAGCCTCTTGTTTGAGAGTTCAGGTGCAAGCTGAGCTCACATGGGTAAACTTCTTAGACTCTGGATGCTGTGTTTTCTGTGGCAATGGGAGTGCCCACCAGAGGAAGTCCCCAAGGCCATTTTCCATAATACTCCTTCACCTCAATAGGTGCTAGAGGACAGGTCCTCTGAGAGCCAGCCGGCAGGGGGTAGATTAAGGTATCCCTTCTTTAATTCCAACTCACCCGTGTCACAGTCAGGGAGGCACAGAAGGTCATACTGCAAGTCTTTGCCCTTCCTTACCCGTTGGTTTCCATTCTGTCTTCTACTCCTGAGGTAACCTCTCCACTTGGTCTTGACCCACCCCCTCTCCCTTTGACATCCTCTTGGATTCAGCCCATGGGATGCTGTCTAGAGGGTTGGGGGTATCAGCCCTGGCCCAGCTCCCTCCCTTCCAGCTCTGGTTTAACTGCTGTTGTCTTCTCTAGGCCGAAGGTTCTCAACCCTTTGATACAGTTCCTCATGCTGTGCTGACCCCAAACCATAAAACCATAAAACCAAAAACTGTAATTTTGCTCCTGTTATGAATTATAATGTAAATTAGTGTGTTCTGGTGGTCTTAAGAGACCCTGGTGAAAGGGTTGTTTGACACGCCCCCCCCCCAAGAGGGGTTGCTACCCACAGTTGAAAACTGCTGGTCTGGGACTAGCAAGCGCTCCGGCTTCCCATCCCTCTCATGGGAAGCAGAGTCCCTGGGCTACCCATCTTTACAGGTCCCCTTTCCCTTGCTCACATCTCTACAGAATCGCTCCATCTGCAAGCTCAACTGTCTATTGAGACAGACGTTTTTATCACTACCTAGAGAGAGGCAGGCTATAGTAAAATCCTGTTGTGTAGCTCCACAACACACACCTCCCCTTGACCAAGGCCAGCAAACCCCATGGAGCGCCATGCTGCAGGGTCCCTGTGCATAGTCTCTCTGTAGAGTAGAGCCCTGCGGGTCCAGGTCCTGAGGATGGTCACTATAGCACCTGTGACCTCCCGCGACAGGTGTGTTGGGTTCAGTCAGTGATCTTGTTAGGTGACTCTGTAGGCCTGAACCTGCCAGAGGGGTCAGAACCTCTCATCCAGCCCTCATCCTGCCCTCTCTGTCAACTGAGGGCTCCAGGTAAAAGAGCTTAACTGGTTAAGTCCCTCCTACTGGCAGCCTTGGATGGTGGGAAGCTGGTGTTTTATGGAGAAAGGGAAGTATGGATGGAACAAGGTGTGACATGCCCACAGGAAGTGAAAATTTGCTAGCAAGCTCTCCTAAAGTCATAAATGGGGAGTTTTATAGTTGCCATCTGGTCCATTTCCCTGCATTTGGCTTATCTCCCGCATCTGGACTATCTCTCTGCATCTGGTCCACTCCCTACATCTGCCTTATCTTGCTGCATCTGGTCTATCTCCCTCTTCTGAACCAACCCAAGCAGGTAGTCACCTATACGGTGTCCAACTTTGATGCCACGTCTTCTCAAAGCCCTCCCCTGGGGATGAGGAAATGGCTCAGTGAGGAAGGGGATGGCTGTGTAAGCGTGAGGGCCAGAGTTCAGATCCCCAGCACCTATGTGCAAGCCTGGCATAGCAGCTCATAGCTGTACCCCGTTTGGGGACAGGAGGGGACAGAGACCGGAGCATATCTAGAGTTCATTGGCCAGCCAATGTAGCCAATTGGTGAGCTCTGAGTTCACTGAGCTCATGTCTCAAAACATAAGGTAAAGAGCTTGCTAGACAGCTCAGTCTAAAGTCACAAGCACTGTGGCCCAGACAAGTGACTGGAGTTCAATTCTGGGAGTCTACATTATAGGAGACCCACACTTCCCATTCTCCAAAAACCACCAGCTTTCCACCATACAAAGCTGGTAGGAGGAGGAACTCAACCAATTCAGTGATTTGTCAAGTTGTCCTCTGACAAATACATGTACAAGCATACGCACCTGTGTTACATGTATGTGGGGGATACAGAGCAACAGAGGACATTAAACATGATCTCTGGCCTATACATGTGCAAATGCACACACACACACACACACACACACACACACACACACACACACACACACAGTTGTGGTATAAAAGAGAATGGACCCCATAAGCTCATATATTCGAATATCTGGTTCCTAGTTGGTGGACTTTTTAGAAAGGATTAGGAGGTGTGGCCTTGATGGAAGACGTGTGTTAAAAGCCTACACCAGGTCCAGTGTTAGTCTCTTTGCCTCCATCCCTCTTGTGGGTCAGATATAAGCATTTAGTTACTGCTCCAGCCCTGTGCCTTCCTACCTGGTACCATGCAAGCCGCCGTATTAAATGCTTTCTTTTATAAGCTGCTTTTGTTATGGTGTCTCTTCACAACAACAAAAGAGTAAAGCACACATACACACACACACACACACACACACACACACGTCTCTGGTTCTTCCCAAGTCAGAACTTCTACCCCATCTTTGAACTCCAGCGTCTGCCAAGTTCAGTATTCTCCAGGCGGCAGGAAAGCACGCCCCTGAGACATGGCAAACAGCCTGAGCAACAGAAGGCTTTCAGAGCAACCAGTTCTGCTTCCTCACACCAATGCATGACAAGCTCCATCCGTGCAGACAGGATCTCAAGAACATTTGGTTGAGGCCCCCACCCTCACCCCCCACTCCCACCCCCACCCCCATTCTGCAGAGAGGGAAGCAGGCTGGCAGGGAGGGCATGACTTCAGCCAACTCTCCTTACTCCTAGTGCCTGCGGAGACACGGGGCTCTGGGCAGTGAGGGTGGCTGTTTCCACAGGAAGGAGGCAGGCGTGAAGCTGGCAGGCTGAATGCTCAGCATCCTCACCAGCGGTGGCATCCAAGGTTCCTTGGTCGGAAGCTTCCTGTGGGGCTTCAATGCTGGCAATTGGAAGAAGTTTGACTCATGTGCCCTCTCTTCATGTTTCCTCCTTCCAAAAAATCTCAGCTAGTGGATATTTTTCTATTATAGGAACAAATCTGATTTTATGGTTTTTCTTTCCCTCTCGCCGGGATTCTATATTAGTTGTTCTTCTCACTGCTGTGGCCAAAATACCTGACAACGCAATTTAAGTATCATGATATTAACTTGAGACTTTGGGGACATAAGGCAGAAAGATATGACTTAGAGCGATGTGGTTATATGTCAAGTTGACAAAGGACAGTTTACTGGTTAGTGATTTTACATTTTATTTTATTGTTTATCCATGAGTGTCTGTCTGTGTCACCTCCCCCACCTCCTACTCCTCCCAGGACCATTCCTTCATCCCCCATGCTCCCTCCCAACTTCAAGTCCTTTTTTGCTTTTTTGCTAAACCCATTTGTGTTGCCCACATACATGTGGGTGTGGGGCCGTCCATTAAGAGACTGACCACATACCCTTAAAGGAAGCTCGCCCTCTCCCTCTCCCCCTCCCACTCCCCCTTCCCTTTTCCCTCTCCTGGTATCCATTAACTATCAATGTCTCCTAGGCTGGGAGTGGGGCTCCTGCTGGAATGTTGACTGGCTTGATCTTGCATGAGTCTTGTACAGTCAACCACAGCTGTTGTGAGTTCATGGCTACTGTGGTCCAGTCCTATCCAGAAGGCACTATTTCACCCCAACTGTCCTTGACATCTGGCACTTGCTATCTTTCAACATGCTCTCTGAGCCTCTAGAGGAGAGGGTATGATACAGATGTCCCATTTACAACCCAGATCCCCAGAGTCAATCTTTCTCTATACTTTGACCCGTTCTTTTACAGATGGGTAGGAGGTTTATCCCAGTTCCCCCTGAAGATGGAGAAAAACAAGGAAGAGGGTGGACCCAAGGTCTGCTCTCAGCTCCTGCTCTGTGGCTTGCCTTGGCTCTATGAGCCGAGCTTGTAGCCTTATTCATAAAAACAATGTTTACAGCCCCAGCCCAAAGTGCTGGTGGGAGGCTAACATGGAGCATGCGGGGGTGGGGGCAGGGAGGGGGACAGCATGATGGAAGAGAGTCTGCTTCCCAAAACCCTGCCCTTGTCCTGGACTGCTCTGAGACTCAGTTCTGAACCTTTACATTGCCCAGGGCAGCCAGTTGGTCTGCATTCAGGGGTCCTTCTCAGAGTTTAATGTTCTATGATTCCAAAACCATCAAAGGATAGGAGCAGCTGGAGAGCTCGGGTGTTATTCCTCACCGTAAATCAGCCAGGATGACTTCACTTCGCCTCCCTGGCATGCGTCAGGTTTTCCTTCTATGTAGAGAGGGGCCTGAACCCTGCCAACCCCACCAAGCCACACTGGCTGCACCCCCAGAGTCAATGGCTTTACCATCCACTGATGCAGCTCACCATCCCCGCCAAGCCACTTATGCAACCGTCTAGAGAAACAGACTGCAAATGAGCACAGCTAAAAATACTTCATCTTCATGTGTGGGGGGCTGGAGGGAGGGCTGTGGGAAGGTGGGTGACATTCCAAAGGCTCTGGGTGTTTATCTGAGCTGTACTAGGAATCTAGGAACACAGGAGTGTCAGCTCTGGTCACAGTTGTCCACCTCTCTGACAATGCTTCCTCCTTCCTCAGAAAGGTACCAGCCATGGTGTGACTGACAGTAGGATCCTAGCTCAGAAGGCCAGGCGCTGTCCTCTGACATGGAAGGAGCCTGCCCTCAGATGACCCAATGCACTTGAACGTGGGATCCCTTTGGTTCTAAGGAACCCACCTTATGAGCCAACCTCCAGGAGCCCAGACTGGCTGCCTTTCCTCAACAACCTCCAGGGGACAAGTGGCCCATCCTGCCCCTATTCGGTGGCCACAGCAAGCACTGCAGTGCCTCCTTGCCACTGTGCCTTCTCCTTTTGAGTTGAGAGTGTGACAGTTCCAAAGGTATGGCACCAAGTCACTCAGGAGCTTGTACAAAGGAGAAGAGCTCTCAAATCCACTCGCCCCACACCTTTACATCCTCTTAGGCACATTACTTTCCCTGAATGGCTGGCTGCAGATTAAGTGCTTATAGGGTGCTCAGTCACAAGTGGGGCACCTATGTCACACCCTTCCCCAGGCTCAGGGGCCATCTCAGACTGTACGAGCCTGCTGTCAAGGAGGGCTGGAGCAGAACAGTGTCTTCTGGACATGGCAGGAAGCTGCGCTCACGGACTCAAGGTGGCCGCGGTTGCCTGTATTTGACCTGCACAAGAGCAAGCCCGTGCGCCACCACTGTTCGGCTGGGTTTTTTTTTTTTTTGTTTGTTTTTTGTTTTGTTTTGTTTTGTTTTTGTTTTTTTTTAAAGCACACAAAAGTGGAAGAGGGTGAGAGAAAAGTTAAGGGGAGGGAAAAGAAGGGTGAATGTGATCAAAATACATTGTATCCATGGAAGGGTGAATAAGATCAAAATACATTGTTTCTATGAAATTCTTGAAAACTAAATAAAAATATCTTCCTTTTGAAAAAAGAAACTGCTTAGAGAATTCTTAGAGTGCTCAGTACCCCTGTTGTCAAACTACAAGCCTCTTATAAGATATGTTTTTCTTATGCCCTATCCCAACCACATCACATAATTAAAAATGGAAGTTGTAGGGTCTCAGGAGATGGCTTAGCTGTGAAAGCACTTGCCTGGCAAACTTGACAGCCCAAGTTCACCCTGTAACCAGCATAGAGCTTGATGCTCATCCAGAGCATAACAGAGAAAGGATGGTGCTCACCTGAGCTCCCAACACTCCTGCTACCGTGTGGGAGGCAGAGACAAGAGAATCAGCTGGAAGCTTGAGGGCCAATCAGCTTGGAGTGTGCTAAACAAGATCGACCCTGCCTCAAAAAAAAAAAAAAAAAAAAAAAAAACAAGGTGAAAGGTGAGAGCTAACTCCTGAAAGGTGTCCTCTGATTGGCATGCAAATACCATGACACATGTGTGTCCCACCTCCTGCCGGCTGCCTCTCTCTCTCTCTCTCTCTCTCTCTCTCTCTCTCTCTCTCACACACACACACACACACACACACACACACACACACAGAGAGAGAGAGAGAGAGAGAGAGAGAGAGAGAGAGAGAGAAGCACACAGAAGAGAGGGGGAGGGAGGGAGAGAGGGAGGGAGGGAGAGAGGGGATATTTATTTTTTAAGTTTTGTGGGGCTTGGGGATGTAGTTCAGTGGTACAGTGCTTGCATACATGAAGCTCTGAGTTCTATCCCCAGCACCATAGAAATCAGACATAGAGGTGCATGCTTACAATCCCAGCATTTGGAACAAACAGGCAGAAGGATCCGGAGTTCAAGGTCATCCTCAGCTACACAGTAAGTATGAGCCAGCCTGGGCTACATGAGGTCTTAGATAGAGAGATAGATAGATAGATAGATAGATAGATGAGTGGGTGGGTGGGTGGATGGATGGATGGATGGATGGATGGATGGGTTATTCTACCTACCATAAGACCCAAATTACTGCTTGGGCAGTTAGATGCCCTTAAGGTCCTCTCCTTTAGGTCTTTTCCATTCTAATCTCCATGACTCTACAGGAAAGGAACATAGATTTGTATGATCTGTCCGTGCACAATCATGTGGTGAGACTGAAGGCATTACCACACCTATCTCAGAGGTCATGAAGCAGTCTCAGCGGAGTTACAGGAAATAAAGTTCTCTAATTTTTCAGGTGCCAGGAGCAGAAACTTTGTACTGGCTAGTTTTGTGTCAACTTGACACAGCTGGAGTTACCACAGAGAAAGGAGCTTCAGTTGAGGAAATGCCTCCATGAGATACAACTGTAAGGCATTTTCTCAATTAGTGATCAAGGGGGAAGGGCCCTTTGTGGGTGAGACCATCTCTGGACTGGCTGTCTTGGATTCTATAAGAGAGCAGGCTGAGCAAGCCAGAGGAGGCAAGCTAGTAAGGAACATCCCTCCATGGCCTGTGCATCAGCTCCTGCTTCCTGACCTGCCTGAGTTCCAGTCCTGACTTCCTTTGGTGATGAACAGCAGCATGGAAGTGTAAGCCAAATAAACCCTTTCTTTCCCAGCTTGCTTCTTGGTCATGATGTTTGTGCAGGAATAGAGACCCTGACTAAGGCAAACTTCATTCAAATTAGATTAAATAAAAAAGGATACTCCAAGGCTGGCTTCAGGTCTGGCTGGACCCAGAAGTTCTAACAGTCAGGTTACTGCTTCTTCCATTAGCTGGGGAAGACATCAGCAATTTCCAAACTACAGTGTGTATGTGTATTTACATGTCTGTATGTCTATTTTTGTGTGTGTTTGTGAATGTATGTTTGTGTGTATATGTGTGTAATCATGTGAGTGTATTTGTGTGTGTGTCTATAAGTGTGTGTACAAGTGTATGAATGTATGTAAGAGTATGATTGTGTATCTGTGTATATGTGTGTGTACAAGTATATGTGAGTGTATGGTTGTGTTTGTGCTGTGTGTGTGTGTGTGTGTGTGTGTGTGTGTGTGTGTGTGTGTAGGCCAGATGATAACCTTGGATGTGGTTTCTCAGGACATCATCTGCTATGGTATTTGGAAACAGGGTTTCTCACTGGCTTCAATGCCATGGCTAAGCTGGCTGACCTTTGATCCCCCGGAATTTGCTTGTCTCTGCCTCCATAGTGCTGAGATTGTAAGCATGTGCCGTCATGCCTAGGATTCTTAGGTAGGTTCTGGGAGTCAAGCCCGGGTGCTCACGCTTGAAAGGACCACACTTTACTGAATGATCCATCTCTTCAGTCTTCCAAATCACTCTTCAAATGTAAGGCCACAGAAGAAAACAGATTGCCCTTTCTGATAGCTCTTGAGAAAGTAGGAAGTGGAAGCTTAAATAAGGCTGTCATTATCTGCCTGCTACCATCCATACTGGGGTGGCAAGTCCCTGAATAGTCAGAGCTTGACATAGTGCTCACACATGGACAGCAAGGACAAATTGGCCCATCTGTAACAGCAGAGGAATGGAAAAGGTTAGGCCAAAGGACTGAGTTACAAGTGAACTGCCAAAGGCCAGTGGCTTAGTAAATGGGAAAGTTGAGGTTCAACAGAGGTCCTGGTTCCATTAAGACACACTGGGGTCCATAGCTCCCAGTCAGTACTAGAAGCTATGACCATAGGCAACACTTGCAACCATGGCAGATTTTTTTAAAAGTTTTATTGCATTATGATATGGAAAGATAATAATTTCAATTTATCTGATTTTGTTAACATTTAAAAGCATATTTTGAGTAAATAGATTTACATCACATTCTTCTTTCCCTTTTACAGAAGCTCTTATTAAGCCAGCATGGAGTCTTTGCCTTTTAAATTACCTTACTCAACACTGTCTTGATCCAGGAACTGTGAGATGAGAAGATTAATGTGCAGCTGTGAAAAATAACACGAAGACATCCCACTGTAGCAGTTGCTCAGCTTCCCAGCACTACCGTCCTGAATTACTATAGTAGGACATCACAGCTGCCATCCTGTATGGTCATAGTAGGACATCACAGCTGCCATCCTCTATAATCATAGTAGGACATCACAGCTGCCATCCTGTGTGGTCATAGTAGGACATCACACCTACCATCTGTATAATCATAGTTGGACATCACAGCTACCATCTGTATAGTCATAGTAGGACATCACAGCTACCATCTGTATAATCATAGTAGGACATCACAGCTACCATTCTGTATGGTCATAGTAGGACATCACACCTACCATCTGTATAATCATAGTTGGACATCACAGCTACCATCTGTATAATCATAGTAGGACATCACACCTACCATCCTGTATAGTCATAGCAGAACATCACAGCTACCATCTGTTTTATTATAGTAAGACATCTCAAGCAGGATTCTGGCATTGTATGGTTAAGATATAGGATATGTCCATCTGCAAGAATCTCACACAATGTATGCCCTTTATAGACATATCATCTCCTTTCTTGTCCCCATTATCTCCTGGACAGAGTCTCCATTTCTATTCTCTGTCATTTGAAGAATGCTGTAATTGGGACCATTCACTGTATCACCTTCCGTATTGACAAGTGTCTTGACTTCTTCCACTCAACATCACTCTCCGGAGATTCAGCCACTTGTCTCGTGTAGCCGTCCTTACTTCTTTTTTGTGGTTAAGTAGTAATCCATGATATGGATGTACCACAGTTTACTTAACCTTGCTCCTGATAGAGGATGCCTAGGCCGTGTCTAGTTTGGAGTTATTACAAATAAAACTGTACTAAATATCCACATACAGCTTGTGAGTGGAATGCTTCGTTTTTCTGGGATAAATGTCTAGGAATGAGCTGCTGGGTCATACATTAGCTGCCTGCTTAGCTTCTAAAGAGACTCCCATACTGCATTCCAGGGCAGAGTTCCCATATTCTCCTCTTTCCCTTCCCTTCCCTTCCCTTCCCTTCCCTTCCCTTCCCTTCCCTTCCCTTCCCTTCCCTTCCCTTCCCTTCCCTCCCCTCCCCTCCCCTCCCCTCCCCTCCCCTCCCTCCCCTTTCTTTCTCCTCTCTCTTCTTTCCTTCTCTCTCCTCCCTTCCCCATTTCTGAGAGAATCCCAAGAAACCAAAACTATCCTCACACTCACTATACAGCCCACTTCTGACCTTGCACTTCTGATCAGCCTATCTCCACCTCCTAACTGCTGACATCACAGGTGTCCACACCCACGTGGTGCTACCGAGCCAGGGCTCAGTGCCCGCCAGCCCAGCGCACTACCTGAGCTCCTGCCTCAGTCCTCCTAGTTTATTTTTACCAGATAGACAAGCACTGTCCAGTCTCTCGGACACTATTGTTTAATAGGCACTGCTCCGCAGGTTGTGTGGTCATCCCTCGGGTAGCTTCAGTGGACATTCCCACAATGGTTGGTGAGATGGACATCCCAGTGAGGGCTGGCTTGTCACCTGGGTGACCTCTGGGTGAAATGCCTGTGCACATATTTCCCCTTTCTCAATTGGCTTGTCGCTTTTCTCCTTACAGATGCACTTAAACTGCAGCCTGCATTCCAGCCCTTGTCAGCCCCATGGTATGCACTGTTTTTCTCTCTGTCTCTGCTTTGTTTTTCAGCCACTTAATGGAGTATTTTTCAGGGCAAACGGTTTTCATTCAGATGAGGTCAAACTTGTACATTTTTCCTTTTATGGGTCATGCTTCTGGTGTTGAGTTCAAGAACCCCCGTCAGCCCTAGACCACAAAGATTTTCCCCTGTCGTTTTTTGCTAAACATGTTGATGCCTCACGTTGGAGCCTGTGATTTTTGTGTCGGGTGTGAGGTTTATATAAAAGTCCCCCACCGTACACTTGCACCTCCGGTACCATTTACTGAGCAGACTGTCTCCTGTTCTCCACAAATTACTTTTGTACCTTTTTCAAAAGTCACTTGGGCCTGTCTGCAGGTTTGTTTCTGAGCTGCCTCTTTTTGCCATGTGAACTCTGACCTATGTGACCTCTGACTCTCCTGCCAGTAGGTACCCCCGACACTGTTGGCTGCTGTGGCTTCATAGTCAAATAAATAAGTCTTGAACTTAGTGAACTGGCTTCTCCCAGTTCAGTTTTCTTTTCAAAATCCTTTAGGCATTCTAACACCTTTACTGGCCTATGGAATTTTTAAAGATTTATTTTATAGTTTTTAATTGTGTGTGTGTGTGTGTGTGTGTGTGTGTGTGTGTGTGTGTGTGAGAGAGAATAGGTCTGTGTACTTGAGTGCAGATTCCAGCAGAAGCCAAAAAGAGGAAGTTAGATTTCCCTCCCCCAAAAGTGTAGGGGGAGTAGTGAGTGTGAGGATAGTTTTGGTTTCTTGGGATTCTCTCAGAAATGGGGAAGGGAGGAGAGAGAGGGAGAGAAGAGAGAGGAGAAGGGGAGGGGAGGGGAGGGGAGGGGAGGGGAGGGAAGAGAGAGGAGAAGGGGAGGGGAGGGGAAGGGAGGGGAGGGGAGGGGAGGGGAGGGGAGGAGAGGGAAGAAGGGAAGGGAAGGGAAGGGAAGGGAAGGGAAGGGAAGAGAAGGGAAGGAAGGGAAGGAAGGGAAGGAAGGGAAGGGAAGCTGCAGTTGTGAGCACTGACTTGGGTGCTGGGAACCATTAACAAGTCCTTTGCAAAGCAGTCTGAGTCCTTTCTCCAGTCTCCATAAAAGCTTTTTAAAAGCAATCATGTCTGTGTCTATAAAATATCTTCCTGGAACTTGAATAGATTTTGTGTTTAATCTACGCATTGATTTAAGGGGGTTACCAAGTCTTCCAAACCACAAACACACATTTATCTCTTGATAAATTCAACTCCTTGGTTACTTTTCTAAGTGTTTTGTAGAGTTATTCACAACCACTCAGAAAAGCTAACTTTAACTCCAGTTAAAGTTAACTCCAGTGTTAACTGTGCCCACTGTGTTAGCTCCAGCCAGGTACACAGTAGTCTTTCTTGTACCTGTTTTGGAAGATGTGTACCTATTTCACATCTATGAATGATAGCAAAGGCTACTGGCTTTTATTTCAGTGTGTTTGTTCCTAGTATATGGAAACAGTTTTTGTTTATCTGGCACCCTGTCGCCTTGTTCTGAGCTTGATTCTTGGTGTCTCTGTGGGGAGCTGCTGAGAGGTCTCGTGAATAGCTGACTACCATCTGAGGCTGACACTTGACTTTGCCTTCTCATGCCCGCCTTTCTTTTCTGCCTTGCTGATGACAGTGGACAGCTTTGCTCTGTTCCCCTACTTAGAGGGGTGGGGGAGGGGGAGGGCTTGCATCATCAAATGTGAGGTGGCTGTGAGTTTCCTGCTGCTAAGATTTCTCACATTCAAGAGGCAATTCTGAGCTGATTTTATCATAAATGAGGCTTGAGTTTTAAATGGTGTAGTTATGTGATATTTCTTCTTTCGTTGTTTGTATGGAGGTTTCCTTGTTTGTGGAGTTGACTTTTAAACACTGAGCATGTCTTACATTCTTTACAGAATAAACCCCACTTACTCACTGGGTACAGAAGTTTACAAGGAATGTGGTATCACTTTTAGAAAAATGAAAACATTTGCAAATGAAAAAATTTGTATAATTATGTACATGGATATATGTATGTAGTCATATGTACATGGAAAAATTATATATGTAAATTTTTTTTCAAGTCAGGGTCTCTTTCTAAGAAATGAGTATTGGGTTCAAAGGTGATACACAGCCATACTGAGCATGAGTCATACTGAGCATGAGTCATAAACCGCGTGGACATGGATACACACACACACACACACACACACACACACATACACACATGCTAGTGAGCAACTCCTGAAGCAGGGAGAGGGCTGGAGAGATGGTTCAATGAATAAAGTGCTTGCCAACAGGCAAACAACTCAGCCTTGTTTTAAATAGTCACTTATTCAGTGTCCATTTAGTGAGTGTCTACTATGTTCTAGAACTTGGAACACCACAGTAGGCACAATGGAGCTGGCCCCTGTCTTGGGGAATTCCCTAGGCTCACCTCCCCATCAGTGTGAAGTACCCAACCTTGGTCTTCCTCAGGGCCTGCTCTGACTTCATCAAACCACCCATGTCTGTCCCTCCCCAGCTCAGCCCTCTTCTCCTAATCAGCAGTCCCATCAACAACTCTGAGCCTGTTGGTTCATTCGTTTTTGTGACCTAGTACCAAGCACCCTACCCAGCATCCCAGCACCCTACCCAGCATCCCAGCACCCTACCCAGCATCCCAGCACCCTGCCCAGCAGCCCAGCAACCTTCCCAGCAGCCCAGCAGCCTGCCCAGCAGCCCAGCATCCTGTCCAGCAGCCCAGCAGCCTGCCCAGCAGCTCAGCAACTTGCCCAGCAGCCCAGCAGCCTGCCCAGCAGCCCAGCAGCTTGCCCAGCATACACACACATGGCACAGTGTATTTGTCAAATGAAGCTGTATGAGAAGAAATGTTTAGGGGGAGGCAGACAGGAGACCACACTGTGAGATCCACAGCAAAAGAAACATAATGGGGACTTTAGTGTGGGGTCCATGACATGGACCAGTGTGAGATTTGAAGGTGGTCAGGTCCTCAGTGGGTCTGTCTCCTCCCCAGCTGACTGTTGGGAGAGCAAGCACAACCTGATCAACAGCCTCTGTCCTGGGGAGCAGGGAAAGCAAGGCAACCAACTGGACCGAGTTGGATGCAGGTCTCTGCTATACAGCTCAATGCACCAGGGATCTGTGAAGATCATGTAGCCACCACATCACATTCTGTAAGTGGTGACAGACACTGGGGGAACCAGGACATCTGGAAAACCCCACATGAGGCTCAGTAGAGGGATCACAGCCCTACTGGGCAAACCTCTGCTTCCTGGACTTGAGCCCATGTTGGGTATAAGCCCCAGGGAGACTGGACTCATTTGGATTCCCACTGGATTCTCAGCAGCCAGAGAAGCGTCTGGCATGGAGAGAATGCAAGCTACATGTTTACTTGAGGAGAGAAAGATTTGACTGCCGAAATATAATGTGCAGAAACCATGATTGTCCGAAAAGACACATCACCAAACTCTGCTGCTTTGGTTAAAAATGGGTTCCTGGAATAAGGAAAACAAAAACTAACCTCAAAAATGTGTTTTTGTAGTCTCGAGGAAGCCAAAGGCCACTGGACATGCTCTCTGTTCCATGGCTGCTGCTATTACTGAGGTACCACGACAAGCCCCATTCATGACTGGAAGCCACCAGCTAGGCTAGGACACACCAGAGAAAAGGGTGTTGGATCCCATTACAGATGGTTATGAGCCACCATGTGGTTGCTGGGAATTGAACTCAGGGCCTCTGGAAGAACAGTCAACGGTCTTAATTGCTGAGCCATCTCTCCAGCCCAGGGTCTCCTTTCTTTTTCTTTGTTCTTGTGGGATCATGCCTTTTCAGGGGGAAGCAAGCCCCATGCTTTGTTCATTGAAATATTCCCTGTTGTTGGGACAGGATGGGCCCTCAGCAAATATTAATAAGTGTATAGTATGGCTGAGTAACGGGCCTAAGTTCAACCCCAGTGGCTCCAGAAAGGATGCTCTGAGGGCACTAGAACTGGAACATTTATTATTGGGTCAATAGCTTCTTTTCACCAAAGAAACCAAAACCAAACCAAACCCGATCTACTTCTCCCCACCACCAGATCCTTAATAGCTCTGTTCTTCATTAGCCAAGTCCATCGCAGGAGTCAGAGCATCAGGCGTGACACAGTCCCTGAGTGCACCAGGTGCACCCTAGTTTTGAGATGCCAGCTGTTCACTGGGATTCTTGTCCGGGGAACTGGGAGGGAGCCCAGGACGTGCACTTTTAACATCTCCCGGGATGGGTGAGAAGCAAGAGGGTCTCACATCTCATTTTGAGAGCGGGGCTCTCAGAGCTCACAACTGCATAGGACAGTGGGTGTGGCCAGCTATGGCCTGACCTGAAGGATGCTAAGAGGGGATGGTAGAGGGACCTGATTAAAGGTTCTGTGTAATCTCATGAGCTGTGGTTAAGGGCCTGTGACAGTGAAATCACAGACAGACAGCTAAGAACAAACACAAAAGCAAGGTGCAGACTTAGTGAGAAGGCAGAACCCCAGAATTTAGAATTTCGTTTTTCATTTTTGTTTTTGTTTTGGTTTTTTTTGCTTGTTTGTTTTTATTTTTCCTTTTTTGCTTGTTTGTTTATTTGTTTGTTTTCCAAGACAGGGTTTCTCTTTGTAGCTCTGGCTATCCTAGAACTCACTCTATAGAGCAGGCTGGCCTCGAACTCATGGAGATCTGCCTGCCTCTATCTCCCTAGTGCTGGGATTAATGGCATGTGCCATCAGGCCCAGTGAGGGTGATTTTATAAAGGAAGGAGGTGAGGGATTCCTTAAACCCTCTTCTGAGGAGGGGAGTCAGGAGCTTTCCCCAGAGCTGCTGTGTAACAAGGGCAGAGTTCAGCCCAGCTTGTGAGGACACCTTCGACTCTCCCTGCAGAAGGGGCTTCAGAGTCCCTTAGAAATTGGAGAAAGTTTTAATTCCATCTTTTCTTCTCAGCAGCAGCACGCTGTACATCTAGAAAGAAAAGCTATGGCCAGTAGCCGGTTCGAAGAGCAGGCGAGAGCCCCAGAAAGAAAACTCCCACTAAGATGTGGCTGCCTGGGGCTGGAAAGATGGCTCAGTGGTTAAGAGCAATGGCTAATCTTCCTTAGGATCCCGGTTCAATCCTCAGCACCCACATGGCAGCTCACAACTGTCTGTAACTCCAGGTCCAGAGGATCCAATCCCCTCCCAGACCTCTGCAAGCACCATGCGCAGACATACACACACTCAAAACACCAGCCACACAAAATAAATAATAACATTTTAATAATTATAATAATAAAAAGGACAGGGACTCCTGGAACAGGGAGTTGACTCCATAAATAAGGTACTTATATGCAGGCACGCCCACCAGAGTTTGGATCCCAGAACCCACATCAAAGCCTGCCTGTATCCCAGCACTCAGGAGGTAGAAATGGCCCTGAGAAGCCGGCTGGGTAGGCTAGCAGAGTCAGTAAGCACTGGGCTTGGCTAGAGACATGGCCTCAATAGACAAAGAGGAAAGTGGTGAAGGAAGACCCTCAGTCAATCTCTGACCTCCACACGCATGCTCACACATGAGCACCTGCTCCTGGACACACACATGCACCACATACATGTGAACATACATCTACACATGCAGGCACATTTCATACACGCACGGTCACAACTACTACATCACTTCTGAGGACAAGCAGAGGGAAATACCAGCTTCTCCTCTAACAGTATACACATTTAGGCCAGACCCGAACTCCTGGGGAGGTAGTTACGACCGTCTGAGGAAGGGTGAGGTAACTATACCACAGAGGCAGAGTGCAGAGGGGACACGGTCAGAAAGGTGTCCACAGCTCTTCTTGTTACTCGGTGAAGTGGTCTATGCAACCTTCCACCTGACCCCCCACAATCTTTATTAAGCTGAGCTCATGGGTGTGGAGGGGGGTGGCACAGTTAATAAATCACATCCATGCAAGGTTGGGGACTAGAATTCGAGCCACAGCACCAATATTTTAAAAAGCTGCTTTGGGTTGTATGTAATCTCAGCCCTGGGGAGGCAGAGACCAGACAGTTTAGCTCAGTCAGCATGCTCCAGGCCCGTCTGAGACCCCATCTCAAAAACAAGATAGACGCTCCTGAAGAGTGACATGAGAGATTGCCTCCTGGCTTACACACAGACACAAACACACACACACACACACGCATGCATACACATGTAATGAGGAACCTGCACAAATACATACACACACACACTTAAAAACAAACCTTCCTTAGGTTGTATTGCTTTCCTAGTTGGCTTTGAGGAGCGAGCTTGCTTTTCAGAGACACGAAAAAGTCTTGGTTTCTTGGCGAAGCTGGGTCTGAGACATAACCCAGAGCACTGCTCACAGGAGAGCCAAACCTGAGCTTTAATCATGCTAATGGCCATTGTCAGTTGAACTTGTATACACGCAGTGCTAAGTGCATTACATAGACTTTACTCACAGTCCTCCACAGTGGAAACTGACAGCCTTCTTTTTAAAAAGAAAGAAAAACTGAGACTCTAAATTAAACTCAATTAGTGACGAACAGCCCAGGATTCCTCCTTAGGCCTGTGACCTCAGACCTGGGTTTTAAAAGCTTTCTTTCTCAGAGGTGGTTTTCATTATGCCAGTGCAATGAACAGTCTGAGGCTGGTGACTGGCAGCCAGGGCTGGGGCATGGTTTATGAGTATGGGCGAGAGTTGTGGCCATGGACAATGCTACATGTAGATACAGTCAGCATGGCCCATGTGCTTGAAGATACACACATGTCTTCTGTACACTTCTACTGGGAACAAACCCTCTGCACCTCTACTCTGCCCGGTATTCCCCTGGGAACTCTGGGAACTTCCAACAGGAGACCCGAGGCCATGGGAGTTTGGCAGAGGAAAGACAGCACTTGCTTCCCTGGGTCTACAGATGTTGCCTTGTGACCTGGCCGAAGCCATACAGGGTGTGAGGTGCAGGGGACACAGCAGCACCAGAATCGTTAAGCTCACTTCTCTCATGGAGGAAACTGACTTCAGCCATCTCCTCAGGCAAGCATTCAATTGCACTGTGACTCTGCAAGGGACTGTGACTGGGCAGAGTTTGGGGTACAGAGGCTGAAGACTAGAGATGAACAGATAGTTGTCACCCAGGTGACAGGCGGGAGGAACATTTCAGACAGAGGGGATAGATAGCCTGTGTGCAGGGCCCCTGTGGTGGGACGGATGCAATGGGAGCAGCCAGGGCCAGCATGAGGTCCAGGAGAAGATGGTGACATAACCCTACCAGGCACCTGAGAAGCATAGGACGGTCTGTCTGAGGACAGTAGGGGGACAATAATCACACACAGGAGTTGTGATTGTGACAGATCTGCATTTCTGAAAGGGAAGTCTGGCTTTCAGGGGAGCAAGGAGGCATACAGAGAACCTGAGAGGGAGGCACCTGTATAGCACATAGCCTTAGCCATCTAGACAATGATGACAGAGCTGAGGCCTTTAGAAGCAGCTTCGCCATGGTTCCTAAGTCTTAGCATCTAAGAAGAGATACCCAGCTTCCCAGCCTATGTGAGAGCAAAGCAGTCCCTGACGCTAGGGAGGATGCTCTGCCTCATTCTCAGAGTCTCTTATGTTTGGCTTCGCTCGGGCTTTTTGGAAAATAGTAGAGAGACAGGGGAAGGAGGCAAGTTCTCCAATTTCTGGGCCATTTTCCCATTTTTTGTGGGAAAGTGCCCTGCAGTTATCTGTATAGATTGTCAGAGTGGATGGCAGCAAGCCCAGCCCAGGCCCTTTAGGGGAGAAGAAATGCATGATTCAGCTGGCAGGAGGGAGCCAGGGGGGTTAGTAATTGATGGTGGAGGCCAGAGCAAGGCTAGGGGCAGAGGGGAGACAGTGAGGGGCCTGAGATCCTCTGGGCAGAGATGCTCTAGAGAGCATGATGAGACAGGAGTGAGACTTTGGGGCCCCTCTGCAGGCAGAGAGGCTCCTGGGCACTGCTGCCTAAAGGCAAATCCGCCGTGCAGGGAGCCAAGAATTAATAGGTCAGGACCAATGGGGTGGCTGATCCAGTGGTAGAATTGCTTTTGGTCCCGGTCCAGCCTGCAAATTACAGGCCTAGGTTGCTGCTTCTGGAAAAGCTACTGGAATCAGGGTCTGCTGGTGACTGTGGTCAGCAGTCACACTGCCCTGCCTTGCCTTTCTGGGGCCATGGTCAGCTCTGATGGGGGGGGGGGGGCAGGGCTCTCCTTCCTATGTGTCAGGAACTTTGACATCACTGATATGTCAAAGAAGGGTTTGAGGGTTCCCAATTGCAAAAGTGAGCCTGGCTTCACGGGGCCTAAGAGACATGAGCAGCAGGTCTAATCCTCATGTGCCTGTGCGGTGTCCTGGATGGTTGCTAGGAGGCAGGAAGTGGATTTCCTAGCTTGGCCATGGCTATGAGGCTTTGGAAACTGTGTCGCCGCATTCTGAGCCTTGGTGTCCCAAGCTGGGAAATGAAGATTTTCGATGGCCAAGGTCAACACCAAACAAAAACAGGGTGACTGTAGGACTCTGACAAGCTCATGTCCACTGGGGTGGCACTTCCTCTGGCCTTCTGCCTTGTAAGTAGCCAGCTATCCTGCTGCACACATGATGAAGCCAAGGCTACAAAGCGAAGGGTTCTGACTGCTATCAAGTGGATGGTGACTGGCTGAGCCAGCACTCTACCCCCATCCACCCAGCCAAGGCTAAGGTGCCCGCCCCCCTGACCCTATATGGCTGCCTGTGGGTTCGTCTGGAGTCAATTTACGTTTAAGGAGGTTTTAAAAAATATTAGTTCTGAAATTCAGAACCAGAGACAACAGTTGCCTTGTTAATTTTCAGGCAGGACTTAAAGTGGGCGGGACTGTGGGGGTCAGCTCCAGCCAACACCACGTGAATTCCGACCAAATAAAAAGCCTGGAGCAGTGCCACCAACATCTTTTGGAACCTGTGTAGTAAGGTCAGACTGGGTGGGGTTGGTTTACAGAGATCATAAAAAATCAAAGATTTCAGACATCAAGTATTTGCCCACTCTGCCCCAAAGATTTTATTTATTTGGTTTGTTTATTTCAGGGTGTGAATGTATGTAGTGTGTGTGTGTGTGTGTGTGTGTGTGTGTGTGAGAGAGAGAGAGAGAGAGAGAGAGAGAGAGAGAGAGTGAGTGTGAGAGTGTGTGAGAGTGTGTGTGAATGTGAGAGAGTGTGTGTGAGTGTGAGAGTGTGTGTGAGTGTGTGTGAGAGTTTGTGAGAGTGTGTTTGTGTGTGTGAGTGTGAGAGTGTGTGTGAGTGTGTGTGAGAGTGTGTTTGAGTGTATGTGAGTGTGTTTGTGTGTGAGTGTGTGTGTGTGTGTGTGTGCATGTACAGTAGGTATTTGGGCATGCACATATGCAGAGTCCAGAGGTTGATATCAAGTGGCTTCCTCTATAACTTTCCACCGTATTTTGAGACAGGGTCTCTCACTGAGCCCAGAGATTACCAATGCAGCTATACTGGCAAGCCAGTGAGCTCCAGCCTGTCTCTGTCTCCTCAGTGCTGGGATTATAGACACACACACACACACACACACACACACACACACTGCTATTCCAGGCTTTTAGCTTTTAAATGTGCATGCTGTGCATCCAAACTGAGGTCCTCATGCTCGTCCGGCAAGCAGCTTTCCAATGGAGCTTCTCCCCTCCTCCACAGTTTCATAGATACAGAACCTGAGCTCTCTAGATGGGGGTGGGGTGGGGGTGGGTGGGGGGAGCTGCCTGAGACCTTGAGTCTTTCTTCTCCACAGAGCTTCAAAATGGCAGCAGCCTCCTATATTCGTCACAGATGACCAGATAATCTCAGGAAGTGAGGTGGCTACACTTCTCAGAAGCCCTTCAGCAAGCCACAGGGAATCCCGCTGGCCTCTACGAACATGCTCAGGGGTCTTTAACTGAAAGCTTATCCTCACCCCCAATCAGTCCTGCAACATGGTCCCTCAGCAGCCAGCTACCACCTCCACAAACTCCTCACTACCCCATGCCTCCGTTTCCACCACCATTGCCAATTGCTCTAGATTTTAGTTGCTTGTTTGTTTGTTTGTTTGTTTGACTCCAAACACGGCCTTTGCACAGGCTGAGCTACTGGCAACCCCACCACTGCTTGACAGCCTCAGCCCTCGTGTTTATTGAGATATGACCTCATGATGTAACCCAGGCTGGATTTGAACTTGCAGTCCTCCAGCTTCAACCTCTTGAGTGCTGGGGTTACAGGTGTTACCACAACATGCCTAACCAAAAAAAAAAAAAAAGGTAATTTTTAGTCAATGCTAGGATCTGAGAGGGCAGTACTCCAGCTGGGGTACAGCCTGCCTGTTACTCACTTTTAAGGGTGTGGCCCTGCCTGTTTGCAGAGGACATAGCCACTCTCTGAACCAGGATAATAAGAGTGTGACAGTAATAGCAATCGGCACCTATACAGAGGCTTAGTACACTCAGCAGGCTTTGTGCGGAGGTCACCTCACTGTAAACCCTGGGCATACAATCACTCCCTGTAAGTATATTTGTACCTTCTGAAGATGGTAAGGAATTTGCCCAATGGCAAAGCTGGGACTACAGCCCTGGGCTGGTTGTATGAGTTCATCCTGGCAGCTTCCTACACCTGCGTCACTTTTTATCAGGATTAACCTTTTTTGACCAGCTACACCATGGCCTCTCAGGGAAGAACACGTTTATCTCCTCAGTTCCTGTTGAATCCGACAGAGTTAGTTACTCTCAGAAATGACCACGTTAGCTGAGGAGAGAGTCTGTGCTGAAGAAAGCACGAGGTTCCCAGTCTCACCTCCCGCCCCTGAGACCCACAGTTTAAAAGCTGGATCATCTGTGAGTTCAAGGTCAACCGGGTCTACAGAGTGTGTTCCAGGATAGCCAGGGCTACACAGAGAACCACTGTTCCGGCGTGGTAGTCCCAGCACTGAGCAGGTAGAAGGCAGATCCCTGGAGGACCCAGGCAAGCTTTCCTGACGTACTTAGTGAGTTACAGACCAGTGACCTTGTCTCAGAAAACAGGGTAGAAAAAACAAACAAACAAACAAACAAGATAGGGACTGGGGAGATGGCCCAGTGGATGAATGTTTGCTATGCAAGGGTGAAGACCTGAGTTCAAATCCTCAGCGCTCACATAAAAGCCAGGCATGGCAGTGCACCCAAGAGAGGGAGATACGAAGACACAGGCAGATTCCAGGGACTTACTGGCCAGCCATCTAGCCAAAGCACCAAGTTCCAGGTTCAGAAAGAGACTCTATCTCAGGCTCCCCTAAGGACTTCAATAAGGGCAGGAATACACAAAGACAAGCTAGTCCCCAAGGCAGAAAGATTGAGTCAACAGTCCTGATTGAACGGTCCAGAGAGAGTGGAAAGAAGGCTCTGGCCAATCACGAAAGAGTGGAGAAAGGCACCTGGCCAATCATGAGAGAGTGGAGAAAGGCACCTGGCCAATCATGAGAGAGTGGAGAAAGGCACCTGGCCAATCATGAGAGAGTGGAGAAAGGCACCTTCCTGGGGCAGTGCTGGTGGTGCTGGGGTCGGATAGAGGGCAGGCAGGGGCCTTACCTATGAGAACACTGGCTTCATTTACACAGCAAGCTTGGTTTCAATGGCTCCAATTACCCATTCATCCGTGCCTCTGCTGAGCACCGTAACCTGCAACCTCCGGTTGCCACTGTGGATTTGGTAGGCCTTACCTCCGTGGTGGACTGCCGGCTGTCTTCTTATCGGTGCTGTGCCCCCAGCACACACCTAAGGCTTTCTTCACAGCAGCACTTGATCAAGAGTAAGACACAAGGCATTTTTATTTCTAGGCCATGAGGATCCCGGTTTCCCTGACTGGCTGACTATCCAATCCTCTCAGTTACTGTATGTAATCATCTTCTCCCATTTATGACTTGCCTTTATACCGTTTTTTGAAGAACAACAAAAAAAAATCATAATTTAAAAATATTTTAATATACAAAGTATGAGTTTTCCTTACGGCATCTTCTGATGTAATTTGGTTTGGTTGGTCCGTTCTCCCTCCCCACCCTCCCACCCCCTCCCCTTGGCCTCTTTCCCACCCCACTGTCTCCACTCAGGTTCATGTCACCTGTGTCCTGTTGAGGTCTCCTCCCTCAGCATCTCTCTTTTCCTTCTCAAGGTCCCTCTCCACTTTCATGACCCGAACCCACATATATATATACACACATAAACATTAAAGCCGGGTTCACATATGAGAGAGAGCATGTGGTATTTGTCTTTCCGAGCCTGGGTCACCTCACTTAATATAATAATTTCCAGACCATCCATTCTCCTACAACTTTCATATTTCCATTTTTCTTTATAGCAGAATAAAATTCCATTGTGTATCGGGACCACATTTTCATTATCCTGTCCCCGGCTGACGGACATCTAGGCTGGTTTCATTTCCTGGCTATTGTGACTACAGCAGCAAAGCTTCATGGGTGAGCAAATGTCTCTGTGGTAAGATGTAGAGTCCTTTAGATATAAGCCCAGAAGTGGACCCAAGCTGGATCATATGGTAGTTCTACAAGAAAAGTCATCTTAATTTTAATGTAGTTAAATGTCTCGATGTTGTCCTTATGACTGGTGCTTACTGTGTGTTGTTTAAGAACTCTTTCCCCAGCCTGAGGCCGTAGATGTATTCTCTTACATTGTCTTCCAGCCGAGTCATAGTTTTCCCTTTGTTCCATCTGGAATTGGTTTTTTGTAAATCACTTAGGGTAGAAATCTAATTTCACTTTCCCCATGTGGGTAAGCAATAGGCTGGTGTGATAGGCTCGCAGTATCTGGCTGTAGCCACAAACTTCCACACGTGTGAGGAGTTAAGCCTAGGCTCTCTTGTCTATTTCATCCCTGGACTGCTGGCACGCAGTCATAATCACTGTATTATTATGATAAATCTTGGTATCTGATACAGCAAATAACCACCTGGTTTATGGACTATGCTTTAACTCTTAAAAAGAATACAATTCGTTTCGTTATTTAATATGTATGAGTATTTTTCTCTGTATTTTTCTGTGTATGTTCTGTGTACTACATATATGCAGCGTCCACAGAGACCAGAAGAGGGTGTCAGATCCATTGGAACTGGAATTAGAGAAGGTTGTGAGCCAACATGTGGGTGCTGGGAATTGAACCTGGGTCCTCTGGAAGAGCAACCAGTGCTCTAGCCACTGAGAAATCTCTCCAGCCCTTGTACTTAACTTAAAAAAAAAAAAGGCAAAAACAAAAACAATCCACCAGAGTTCCATGGCTCTTCTGACCATCTCACTCTTTCATATGCATTTAGCAGTCAGCTTCTTAAATGAGAAAAAAAAAGGTTGGAATTTTCATTGAAATTGCATGAACTTTATATGTGAGCTTAGAGAGATTAATGCTACAATCAGTTTTCTTATCCAAGAACATGTTCTATTTCACTATTTCATGTAATTCATGACTTTATTCCAAGATGCTTTATATTTTTTGCTATCTTTGTATTTGATATTTTAAAATGTTTATTGGTGTCCACTAGAAGTATAGAAGTGTGTGTGTGTGTGTGTATACACACACACACACACACACACACATATATGTATATATGTATATCCTAAGTTAAACATGCATTAATTGCTGCAAACTGAACACACCCATTTATATGACTGAGAGTCAAACGTCAGTATAGGCCCCAGGTCCTCTTTTGCATGGGCCACTCTCTACTGCCTAAGGTAGCTTCCTCTTACCCAGGTCCCAGTTAGCCCCACCTGTGTTTCTGAAATGAAACCAGATATTACTCTTCAGCATTATTTTAGGGAAAAGTATTCATATTGCTACATGCAGAATAAGAGCCCTCATTCTTGTGGTGACATTGCATGAAAAGACCACAGTTTTGTGACTCTTCCTCCTCTGATCACGAGCATCTAGCAGTTTCTAGTTTGGAGTTACTTTCTTTACCCAGTACAGCTTCAGGCATTCCAGTAAGAGTCCTTTGGGGACACATCTTGGAGCAAAGTTGCCACATCATAGGGCTCCTGCATGCTCAGCTGGAGAGCTGCTGTCTGACTGTGTCTCCAAGTGACTGCAGGCTTATATTCCCATCAATGCCTTTACCCATGAGCCTGCCCTGCTCACTGGCTTGTGACTCTGAACTTCTAAGATCCTCCTGCCTCTACCTCCCAACTTCTGAGGTGATAGGCATGCCTCACTATGCCCAGGCTTATGGCGTGCTGGAGATGGAATCCAGGGCTCCTTGCACGCTATGCAAGCACCCTACCCACTGAGCCATGTCTCCCACCTTTGGATAGGGTTTTGAAATATCTGTATTAGACCCACTCATATGGCCTGTCTGTGCCTGCCACCACCTTCTGGTTCACAGGACACTGGGGAGCACAGAGGGATGACAAGGTTTATTTAGCTAGAAATAGACTCAGGGGATTCTTCCTGCTTATGACCAATTCCAGAACACATCTCTTTCCCCTCATGTTCCCATCCATTGTCGCTCTCTAGGTTTCCTCTGACCTCCTAGGCTCCCTGCCTCAAACTCATTAGTAGCCACTTAACATGGTCTTATGGCCAAAGGACATCAGCCTTCATGCCTTGGGGCAAGGTGTAAGGGCAGCCTTGAGGGTGAAGAGCTGCCCTCTGTCCCCTGAACATGCTGCACTTACTTTCTCTCTCTGTCTGATGGAGAGAAAATGCAGCCCAGGCTCCTCTCCTTTCATCCTCGTGAGAATTCATCAATCATTCCATAAAGGCTTGCTGTACAATGGGCCTGCACTACTCCATACAGTAGGCAACAGCTCACATAATTCCCATGCAAACCCTGAAGTTAAGAGAATTAACTTGGGTTGGAGAGTTGACTGAGCCATTAAGAGCACTGGCTGCTCTTCTAGAGGTCTTGAGTTCAATTCCCAGCAACCACATGGTGGCTCACAACCATCTGTAATGGGGTCTGGTGGCCTCTTCTGGTGTGCATGCAGACAGAGCACTCATATACATAAAGTATATGTATAGATATGAACTCATTTACATAATATAAATAAATATTTTTTAAAGAGAGAGAGATGTTAAGCCATTGGCCCAAGGTCCCACAATTCAGTGTAAGTCCACCTGATTCCAGAGCCCATAACTTTGACTCACCTACTGTTCCTTCCTTGTAATCCAAATACTTGCATGATTTAAGAAAGCCAAAACAGCTTAGTCATGCAATCAGTGACTTTGAGTAATGGTTAGCTGTCACCTGGGAAGACAATTAAGGAATTGTCTAGATCAAGTTGGCCTATGGGTATGTTTGGGTGGGGGTTGTCTTAATTGCTATGTGATGTCGAAAGATTCAGCCCACCACGGTTGGCACCATTCCTTAGGCTGGGAATCCTGAATTGTATGAGAAGAAAGTCAGCCAAACAAGCAAGCAGTCCCTCATACATTTATTTCCCTCCACTCAATTCAGGTAGCTGCTTCAAGTTCCGGCCGCTGTGACTGCTCAGCTAGGATGGACTGTAACCTGGAAAGGTAAGCCGAAGAAACCCCTTTCTCTCCTAAGTTTGGTTAGTATACTTTGTCACAGAAACAGAAATGAAGCTAGAATATCTTGTCTGACTTGCATCAAGTGTTCTCCTTTTTGTGCCCCTAGCAATGAGTAAGGGGAAGGCTGTCTCTGTTTCTTTCAAGGCCCTTCATGGCCCATATGACATCATCAACTCTCCAGTGCTTTCATTGATTAAACAGAGAGGGGGGAGGGAGAGAGGGGGAGAGAGAAAAGGAGAGGAGAGGAGAGGAGAAAAGAGGAGAGAGGAGAGAGGAGAGAGAGAGAGGAGAGAGGAGAGAGGAAGGAGAGAGGAGAGAGGAGAGAGGAGAGAGGAGAGAGGAGAGAGGAAGGAGAGAGGAGAGAGGAGAGAGGAGAGAGGAGAGAGGAGAGAGGAGAGAGGAGAGAGGAGAGAGGAGAGAGGAGAGGAGAGAAGAGAAGAGAAGAGAAGAGAACCTTGTTTTCATCACAGAGAGAAGAGAGTCCTGGTTGAGAGGGTAAGAAGGAGGAATCCACACACCATTGTCCCTTTAACACTCTGACTACAGCCAGACTCCAGACACATGGAAGCAAGAGAACCTGTGGGAAGCAGCCCTTCACTCTTCTACCGGGTTAGACAGCCAGTCACTGGAGGCAGGTGCCCAGGCTCCTCCTCTCCATCATCCCTCTGCTGCTGTGGTTGGGAAACTATGGAGTCCGGCTGGGTTTCCATCCTCTCATCCTGTCTCGGCCCCTCCCAGATCCTCAAGCAACAAGCAGATTCGGAGAAAACTGCAAAGCTGGCTCTTCTTTCCGAAATACTGTGGAGAGAGAATTCCAAACAGAGAATTGGGAAACATGGAACCTCTGGGCCATGGCACAGCTGATTGAAAGATGAGTCTTCCTCGGGACAAAGCCAGGCTGGCCCAATGAGCCAGCTGCAGACAGGACAGCGGCCTTCTGTTTTGACTGTTTGACTGTTTTGGTTGCTTGTCTCATTTCATGTTCCTCCTGGGAGCAATTTGCTGAGAGAGCTGGTCCCTGCCCAGCAGTGCACTGTGTATAAGAGAGGACAGGCAGATAAATATGTGTGGGCTTGGGAGGAGGTTCTTTTACGTATTATTTTTTAAAATATGGAACATTTCATGAATTTGTGGGTTATCTTGCACGAGGGCCATCCTCGTCTAATCCATATTATTTTACTTTTTTTTTTAATGTGTGCTGCCAAAGCAAGCAGTATGCCGCAGTTCTATGGAGGGGAGGAAGGAGGAAACGGAAGCCTAGATCAAGGAGTGGCTCCTTGCAGTAAGGGCCTCTCTATCCTTCAGGACCAGAAAGCATCCTTCATTGCACTAAGAAGCTGAGGCACAAGGAGGGGAAGTGACGTGCCAGAGGTCACACACCACAGCCTAGGGTCCAGAGTTCCTTGTCCTTGAGACAGCTTTCATTCAAAGCCTAACATTTATCGGCAGTCTCACTGAAGAGCTCCTTTCACTATGGGCCAGAGGGGTCATCAACCCACAGGGTCGTGGTGATGGAACTGAAGCTAGTCCCGTGGGCTTCATTGGAGAACATTCTCCATGCCTTTACAACCCGTCTCTCACCTCCAGCAGGGCTGTGCTGTGTCATCCAAGACACTGACTTCTGAAGGTGTAACGCACACAGTACTCAGGCCATGTCTCCCACGTCAGACTGTGAGCTTCTGAAAGACCATCTCTCACTGTGCCAGTCCCAAGCACACAGTAGGCACTCAAAACATGGTGAATGTGTGAATAAGTCAGGGAGTGGATGCGTTCACATTAGGCCGGTGGATGAATAAACCAGTAATTCTCCAGTAAAAGACCTGTTTAATGTTCCATGCGGTTTCCTGTGCCTGGAATAAAAAATGGACGATTAAATCTGAGCTCTCTGCTCTCATAATAAACTGTCAAATCAAGTCATACCCTTTAAAACTCTTGCAAACAGCCAACAAAACAGATACCACTCCTCTGATTTTACAGATGCACCAAGGTGCAAAACCCCATTGGCTTAGCTCAGCTGGTAGAAAGCTTACCCAGCATACACAAAGCCCTGCTTCCATCCCCAGCACTGCACAAACCCAGGTGTGGTGATACACACCTGTAATCCCAACACTTGGGGGGGGGAATGGAGGGGGGGAATTCAAGATCGTTTACTGCTACATCATGAATTTGGGGCCAGTCTAGGCTATATGAGATCTTATCTCAAGAAAACATAAAAGGCAAGGCGAGGTGGTACCTGCCCTTAGTCCCAGTACACAGGAGACAGAGTTCGTCAGATTTTGAGGCAAGTTCTGTGAATTTGAGACCAGCCTTCTATATAGCAAGTTCCAGGATGGTCAAGGTTACATACCAAGGCAAATGTGTGTGTGTGTGTGTGTGTGTGTGTGTGTGTGTGTGTGTGATTTTTGTTTTCAATTTAATTCTCTCATATACCATGCTTTAACCACCATTTCCCCTTCCTCCTTTCCTCCCAGTCCCTCCCTCCTCTCAGCGCCTCCCTCCTCCCTCCCCTTCCCCCTAATCTGTTCCTCCTCCATCTCCCATCAGAAAAGAGTAGGCCTTCCAGGGATATCAACTAAACATGAGCATATCAAGTTGCAGAAAGACTAGGTACCTCCCCTTATATTAAGGCTGAATGAAGTGACCCAGTAGGAGAAAGGGGTCTCAAAAGCAGGCAAAAGAGTCAGAAGTAGCCCCTTGAACCATAACATATATGCAGAGGACCTAGGTCAGAGTCATATAGGCTCCCTGGTTGGCAGTTCATTCTCTCTCAGTTTTAAAGATTTACTTTTTATTTATGTATGTGTCTGCTGTATGTATGTTCACCACACATGTAGGTTCACTGAGAAGCCAGAAGAGGACATCAAGTCCCCTGAAACTTGAGTGCTGGGAACTGATCAACAAGAGCTCTTAACCACTGAGCCATCTCTCTAACCTTCTACATAATATTTTTAAAAAAGAGCCAGGGATGTAATATCAGACTTGAAGTCCAGGCTTAGTGCTATGTGCTGCCTTGACATCAGGAAGTTTCCAAATGGTCTCACTGCAAATTGTCAGTTCCCTGACAGCCACAGAAATATCCAAACAAGCCAGCCCCGTCCACCTGTGGGAGCCCGGAGGCACCTCAGCCCTTGACACTGCTGGCATCACACAGTCCCTGCCATTCACTCAGTTTCCAGGGCATCAGTACAATCTCCTGTAGTCTGAGTGTCCTCCTCCAGGGTGTGAAACCAAGACTTGATCTGTCCAACATGGGAGTGGCACATTCAGCTCTCCCCACACGCCAGGGTTGAAATTGCCCCTCACCAGATGGGGTAGAGGGGCTGATAAAACAGAGACCCACCTAAGGTCCTACAGCTGTGAGTCTCTGGACTTAACCTTAAATTCAACCCCACAATGGCAGAGCCTCCCCTCTTTCCCTTTGTGCCATAGCATCGGATATTTACCATCCTACTAGTCTGTCCCATTAGACTCTCTTGGAGTCTAATGTAGGCCTGGGGTAGGGAAGGTGAGTTTTCTGGGAAATGTTTCTGAACTTCCATTTCCTCTTGGAAAAAGTCAGAATAATGGTGACCTCCCCCACAACAACAGTGTATCTAAGAAGTTAAAATCAACTTTGGATTAACTCCAGGCTCCACCAACCAGATGCTCCTCCATAGTCTCCTTAACACTCTGTGACTCCCTTTGATCACTCTAAAAGGATAACAACGGGATCTGCATCACCAGGCCATTACAGCCTGAGAGATTGGTGTGTGGACAGCCCTGGTAGATTCTTATCTCTGCTTTTCAGGGTTAGGGTGAGAATCGCATGAGGAAAACCACAGGGGATTGTGGGTCTAATGGTTGCTTCTTGATGATGCCGACTCACTGCTGCTCCTAGCTGCCTACAATGGATGCTATCAGCTGCTTCCTAATCCTGTTCAGCTCCTTCCTTCTCTTCCTCTTTTTCTTCCTCCTCCTCTTTGCTCTCCCCCACTGTCCTAGTACCACAATTTTGCTAAGAAATTAGCCTTTCACTAGGCAAGATCCAGTTACAATCAGTCTAAGCCATCATGACAATTTGGTTTTTGTGGTTTTTTTAAACTTGTTTTATTTTTAATTATGCATGTGTGTAGATTTGTGCACATGAGTTCAGTTGCCCACAGAAGAAGGTGTCAGACCTCCCGCAGCAGGAGTTGAAGGCAGGTGTGAGTGCCAATGAGGATATGGGATCGAGACCCAGGTCCTCTGCAAGAGCAAGAGCAGGGTGTGCATTCAACGTAGCCACGTCTTCAGCCTCCATCACAGTGATTTTGCTCCCTCAACCTTGACTGGAGCGGAAGTGAGCATAGATCCCAGTTCTGACCAGATAGAGCAGTGGGAAAGTGTGCCAGGGAGTCTGAGCAGCCTCCCCCACCCCATGTTGGCATGCTTACACAGAATCAATAACTTCAGCTGCCATTTTGAATCAGCCCTAGAACAACGAGAAGCAAGAGACACAATGGCCTCTGTTAGCAGCCTCTGGGAGTCTTGTTTTGTGACAGATGATGCATTCAGTCATTACTGAAATCCATTTAGGGCTTGATTCTCTGTTTCTTGCAAACAAAGCAACACAATGAATGTAGCTCTTGGCTCCCCTCACCTTCCTGTCACAATCGATTGCTCTCAACCAATCTTCCTCTCCATCTCTCATCATATTTGAGAGCAGCTTTCTAAAAAGTAAAACACTTTGTGTCTCTCTCCCTGTGTTCTTCTCTTAAGAAAGAGTCTCACTGTATAGCCTTGGCTAGCCTGAAACTTACAATGTAGACCAGGCTGGCCCCAAACTCAAAGAGCTCTGCCTGCCTCGGCCTCCTAAGTCCTGGGATTAAAGGTGTGAACCACCACAGCCAGCCTGTCTTTCTACTCTTTGTGAAAGAAGTAAAGGAATCTGCTTTGCCTAGACCAGTTCTTGAGACAAGTAATAAATATTTCTTGAATAGATGAGAAAATATTCTACTCCTTGAAGTATCCTTTACATATGTCTGGACAAAATAACTTTCCCTGAAGTGGTTGGATTGAAACAGGAATTCTAGAAGATTCTTGTTAAGTTTTATGAGCTATTAAGGGTTGCTGTGAGGAAACAACATTGTCATATTTGGGGTTATGTTTCCAGTTTTGACAGCTTGAGTGATCTCCCTCTAAGGAGAATTTGAAAAACTGGGCAAAATACTTTCCAGAAAAGTCAGCATGAAAGTGTGGGAAAAGTATCAAGGTAGGGAAAAAAAAACCAAAAACAAAAACAAAAAACAATTGGCTGGCTGAGATTTGAAAGAGGAAGGATCGCCAAGGAAGGGAGTCCCAAGCCTGGCAGAGCACAGGGCCTGCTGGGGCCCTGAGGCATTTTCGAGTCTAAAAAGGTGGCTGAGAGACTGGGAGACATCCTGGAATATCTGTGTAGAGAAAAGTGTCAGGGTTTGTGGTTTGTGGTGAAGACCTTCCAAGCCCTGAAGGACTATTCCCAACATGCAAGGGAACAGCTGGGAAGCCAGGCCTCACACAGACCCTGGCCCAGCTTCTACTTAGATGGCATCTGAGTACCCAAGAGGTACTCAGGCCCTGCAACATAAGCAACATGTCAAGCGACCAGGTAATCCTGTCTGTAAAGTCTGTTCTCACAGCCTTCCGTGATAATGACGCATGGCCAAAGATAACTAGTTACAGAACAGGACAACCTGTGTAAACATTGGAAGAAACAACACACAGGAGAAAAGGACCCTAAGATTACGGCTTATGGCTTAGCCTGTAGAAGGTTTGCTGTAGCCAGGCCAGGAGGAGGGAGGAAAGGAAGGAAAGAAGGAAGGAAGGAAGGAAGGAAGGAAGGAAGGAAGGAAGGAAGGAAGGAAGGAAGGAAGGAAGGAAGAAGTTGGTTATTGTACTGGTTGGTTTTATGTGTCAACTTGACACAGGCTGGGGTTATCACAGAGAAAGGAGCTTCAGTTGGGGAAGTGCCTCCATGAGATCCAGCTGTAAGGCATTTTCTCAATTAGTGATCAAGGGGGAAAGGGCCCCTTGTAGGTGGGACCATCTCTGGGCTGGCAGTCTTGGGTTCTATAAGAGAGCAGGCTGAGCAAGCCAGGGGAAGCAAGCCAGTAAAGAACATCCCTCCATGGCCTCTGCGTCAGCTCCTGCTTCCTGACCTGCCTGAGTTCCAGTCCTGACTTCCTTCAGTGATGAACAGCAATGTAGAAGTGTAAGCTGAATAAACCCTTTCCTCCCCAACTGCTTCTTGATCATGATGTTTGTGCAGGAATGGAAACCCTGACTAAGACAGTTGTAATGGATAAGAGTAAGAATTTTAACAGTGAACTAAAAACAAATAGAAATCATTAAGCTAAAAGCATTTAGAATCTAAAGAACGTTTTTGGAGACTTGGGAGACGGCTTAGTTGGTAAAATGCTTGCAGTACAAGTGTGAAGATCTGAGTTAAGTTTCCTGGACCCAAGTCAAGCTGGAGTCCATCAATAGTGTGTGTCTCTGATCTCATAGGTGAGGGGAGAGGAAGGAAGCGGAGAGGTGGAGATAAGAGAGTCCCAGTATTACATCATATTACAGTCCCCAAAAGCTCATAGGCCAGCTATGCTGAATATGTAGCTTTGAACAAGTGACCCTGCTTCAGACAAGATGAGAAGCAAGGACTGACACACAAGATTGTCATCTGACATCCAAATGAGCATGTGCATGCAAGTGTTGTGTGTGTGCACATGTACACATACATACACACACACACACACACACAGAGAGAGAGAGAGAGAGAGAGAGAGAGAGAGAGAGAGAGAGAGAGAGAGAGAGATTTATTTGGCTGAGAAAAAAATTAGTAAATCTTTTTGAAAGGGAGAAGAAAAATATTCAGAATAAACCACAGGAAGGAAAAACTGGAATTGTGTTGAGTGGGCAATAGACATGGATCTGGAGGACCGTCAGGAAGTCCCGCCATGTCTTCTGAGAATGCCAGTGGTGGAGGACAGCCATGGCTGGGCATAGTGTAGAGCCGGTGGCCAAAGAGCTTCCAAACCCAAGAGAAGTTCAAGTGTAAGTGAGAGCAAACTCATTCCATAAGAATAAATAAGAACAAGCTCACAGCACAGCAGCGCTTCTCAGAATCACTCTCAAAGAAAAGTCTTAACGGCAGGTGTAGAGAAGAAAAAGGATGTTTCATTTTTAAAGGAGCAAGGGGAGGTGTTAAATGACAGTGGACTTCTCTTGTTTGTTTGTTTGTTTTTTGAGACAGGGTTTCTCTGTGTAGCCCTGGCTGTCCTGGAACTCACTCTGTAGACCAGGCTGGCCTCGAACTCAGAAATCCACCTGCCTCTGCCTCCCAAGTGCTGGGATTAAAGGCATGCGCCACCACGCCCGGCGACAGTGGACTTCTCAACAGAAATAACAAGAATCAGAAGGTGGCAGACTGTTTCCATGCACTCAGAGGAGAAAGGATCTGTGCCAACGCAGAACTCCACGCCAAGAGGAAACTTCTGTTGCAAAAAAAAAAAAAAAAAAGTAAGAGGATGGAGGGACGGCTGTGCAGTTAAGAGCCCTTGCTGCTCTTGGGACGACCCAGGTTTGATTCCCAGCACCCACATGCCACACCAGGTCACATATATCTGTGACTCCAGATTCAGGGAATTTGACACCCTCTTCTGGCCTCCGTGGGCACTAGGCATGCAAGTGGTGCATATACATAAATATAGACAAAACGCCCATACACATAAAATAAAAATAGATAAATCTCTAAAAAATAAAAGTGAAATAACAACATTTTTCAGATCAATGAGAGTATTTGACACCATAAAACCCAACCCTAAAGGAAATATCAAATGGCATTCTCTCTCCTTTATCTTTCCCAGAACTTCCAAACACTGAACCTCTCTCATGCTAGGCTAATACCCTACCACTGAGCTACATGCCCAGGCTGTTCTCCCCTTACCCCCATTTTTCATGTTTAGACAGGGTAGTACTAAGTTGCACAGTCTAACCTCAAACTCACTCTGAAACCCAGACAGATCTTAAACTTGTGATCCTCCTGCCTCAGTATGAGTCATTGGTCTTATGGACATGCAACGCAAAGCCTAGCTTTAATGTCATTCCTCCAACAAATATAATATGATCCCATCTGAAAAATCAATGAAGCTGGAAAGGCAATAAAAAGTGGAAGTATTTAAAAAGCTGGCTGCAAATAAAAAGAATGAGATCTAGAAAGATGACTTGGTAAGTCAGGCCCAAACCCACACTGCTCTTGCTGAGGGCTGAGTTTGACTCCCGGCTGCCACACTGCACAGCACATACCGTCCTACGACTCCAGCCCCTAGGGATCTGATGCCCTTTTCTGCCTTTATGGGCACCTACACTCATGTTCACACAAACACACATGCACTCACATACTTAATAATAAAAGAAATCTTATTAAAATAGCCCATTGTCTTTGAAATAAAGACAGACCAAACAAAATCACTTGTATCACGTTGTGAGTGTCATAAATGTAACACAGATGTCTTGAAGAATTATCTGAGAAGGAACTAAAAGCGCTTCTTTGCACTGGAGTGTCAGAGATCAAACATACGGGCGGGGTCTCTAGGGGGCCGGTAAAGAATACCAAATGCGTTTATGGCTTCTAATCTCACAGAGGAGGAAATGGAGTGGTTACAACGTATCCACTCCAAAAGAAGCGAGGAGGTAAGGGGACAACTAGAAAAGACAGTAGATCCGGTTTCATTGTTGCCAGGGTTGAGTCTAAATGTAAATAAACTAAGGTCTTGGTGGTTGAATGAGAAATGTCCCCATTGGTTCAGGAATGTGAACTTGGTCCCCAGGTGGCAGCACTGTGTGGGAAGGTTCTGGAACCCTTAGGAGGTAGAGCCTTGCTGGATAAAGTGCATCATGGAGGGTGGTCTTCGAGGGTTTATAGCCTCACCTCACCTCCTTCTCCCTTCGTCCCTCTCTCCCTCTGTCCCTTCCTGGCTCCCTCCCTCCCTTTCTCCCTTCCTCCCTCCCTCCTTCCTTCCCTCCCTCTCTCCCTTCCTTCCTCCTTCCTCTTTGCTGTTGAGATGTTACCCCTCAGCTCCCTGTTCCTGCAGCTTGCTGTCAGGCCTTCTTCCCACCATGATGGACTCTTAGCTTTTTGTAACCATAAGCCAAAATAAATACTTTTATGTCTAAGTTGCTCTTGGGCATGGTATTTTATCACAGGATTGGAAAAGTAACATTCATGCATCAATGTAAAAGCAAGTCTAACAGGTTGGATTTTCAAGCAGCTCTGTTGCTCACATGAATATGTCCAAAACCCAAGGCTAAAAACAGACAGGTTGCAAAATGGAAGGCCATGTGGGCCCCAACCACAGGAAAAGTGGGGAAGTCATGTTAATGCTAGATAAATAGACTTCAAGGCACAAAGCATTGCTAAAGAATTAATTTTCGGGGTTGAAGGGATGGCTCAGTGGTTAAGAGCACTGGCTGTTCTTACAGAGGTCCTGAGTTCAATTCCCAGCACCCACACTGTGGCTCACAACCATCTGTAACCATAGTCCCATGGGATCCAATGCCTTCTTCTGGTGTGCAAATGAACATACAGACAAGACATCTATATACATAAAGTACATAAATAAATAAGTCTTTGACAAAGAATTAATTTAAAATTCTAGTCACTGAGAAGATAGGAAATACTAACTTTGTATGCAGCTAACAACTTAGCCCTTTAAAAAAATCTATAAAGCATAAAAATGTAGCAAACTATAAGGTAAGATAAAATTATTCCACAATGTGTGTAGGAGAAAACTATACAGTGTTTTTTTTATTTCATATAAACAAGGAGCAGTTACTACATGCAAGGCACTTTTCCAAACACTGTACATATGTTAGCTCCTTTAATCTTCGCAGGAGGCACAGGAAGCAGCTGCTCTCACTTACTAGATGTGGCCTCGGAAATACTAAGAGCTTCATTAATTTGCCCTAAGTCACAGAATTGTAAGCATCAGGGCTGAGACTCAAAACCAGGCACTCATCCCAGGAATAATTATTTACAAACTCCCTGAGAATCCTTTAACTCAGTCAAGTTGACACCTAAAATCAACTATCACAGATGTATGGGGAGAGAGAGGGTAAGAGGGCTCCAGATGTGGGGCCTGGGAAGAAATAAAACGGAAATCAAGGCTAGAAAATGGGAGTGTCATTTACATTAATCTCTTAGTAACTTTTCTAAAAATCAGGTATCGCAAGGTTGAAATGAGACCACAGCGGTTGGTGGTCTAGAAGCTGCTGTTTAAATGTTCGGTTTTCCTATCTGACATCTGATCTGTGAGTTTCATTCTTTATTTGTGGGTGAATCTGTGGGTTTGTGACATGTGCCTTTGTGGGGGATCGCTACCCCTCACTTCTGCATACAGGTAGAGTCCGGAACAGTTGCTGAACTGTATCACAGTCTCGACAGCTGAGTGCTAAAATGTTTGTGTAAGCACAATCTGAGTTAACCATACTCTAAGGTCACATGCCGTTGGTCCTTCAGTGTCTTCTCAGCCCACGCAGGCTCTGGGATGTCAATAAAGACTTGCTGAATGATGGAATGAACTTCTGCAGGCCGCTGACCTTCTCCCGCCTCCCAAGCCATCTGCTGCTTCCATAGACTTCGGGAAGGATTTACAGGGCACATCCTTTGGAGAGCTTTCGAAATTATAGACACAACTAAATAAATGTCAGGCATCATTAAGAATCTCAAATGAGGCAGGACGCTTGACAAGTCTGCTTTATGTTGCTTTGTGTGCTGTTAATAATAAAAGCTAACATTTATAGACGGTTTGCCCTGGGGTGGGCACCAAGCCAAGCCCTTGCTCACAGCAACTTCAGAGGCAGAAGCAGAGGGGCCAAGAGTAACATAGCCAGTCTGCCTGAGGGCATCCCCAGGCTCCATCCAGCACTACTGAGAGTCCCAGACAACTACCTTTTGTGCCTCAGTTTCTCCTCTGTAAAAGGGGAGCTGAAGACACCACCAGTTTTAACAAAGCTGTATTATTGATAACAGAAAATATTATCAATAAATTGAAAAATATTTGGGGAAATGACATCATTATTTTGTTGATATCAATAAATCAAAATATGTCAAATAACTTAGTGGGGCACTCTGTGTGACACCTGGCAAACATTTTGTAGAGTGCTGAGACATTTTGACTCACAAATAGTGGAACATGGGTTGTCAGTGCGAAGTCCTCTGGCTGTGGATGGGGGTCTCCCTGACACCCCCACAGCCCAGAGCCCATACTCTTTGAGAGCCCCTGCCTTAGCTACTTTACAATTTGCTGATTCAAAATACCCGATAAAAGCAACTGAAGGAAGAAAGGGTTCATTTTGGTGGCTCACAGTTTGAGGGTACTGTTTCTCAAAGCAGGAGTGTGTGAGGCAGCTGGTCACGCTCTACCCACAGACAGAAAGCAAAGAGGGATGTGTGTGGCTGCTCCACTTGCTTTTTTTTTTTTTTTTTTTTTTTTAACACATAGCCCAGGATCTCATCAGTGATGGTTATTTTAATTGTCAACTTGACATAGTTGAGGAAGGATTGTGTGGCTCAGGTTAGTCTGTGGGTATGTCTATGGAAGATTGTCTGCATTACATTAAAAGATGTAGGATGATCCAGCCCACTGTGAGCAGCACCATTCCCTAGATTTAGATGCTACACTATACGATAATGTGGTAAGTGAGCTGAATAGTGAGATATGTGTGCAATCATTTCTCCCTACCCCTGGTTTTGAATGAGTTGTGACCAGTTGTTTTAAGTTCCTACCACCGTGGCTTCCTGTTATGATGGACTATAACCTGGAATTGTGAACTAAAGTTAATACTTTCTCCCCTAAGCTGCTTTTTGTGATGGTATTTTTTTTTTATTCATAGCAACAGAAATGAAACTGGGACCCACAGTACCAACATTTTAGGTGGGTCTCCCACCTCAGTTAATCCAATCAAGGAACCCCCTCATGGACACACCCAGAAGTTATTCTAGATCCTGTGAAGTTACAATTGATAGATCCCTGCTCATACCGCCCTACAGCAGCTGCAGAAGCTCCAGTCACTAGCTGTGCCTGTTTCAAGGCTTTGTCAAAACCAGAGGCAAATTCTCCATTTCCCTTGCAGCGGTCTTTCTTGACATGCTTAGGACTCAACCTTTCCTGAAGGAGATGTTCTCTAGAGGTCTGTGGCCCCAAACTGGCTCCCACCTTTTTCTCACTAACACCCCAAAGAGAAAAAGAATACTCACAGAAGCATTTGTTCCTGAGACAGCAACTGTAACATCCTGCTCACCCATACCTCCAGCCACTGCCGCCGCCACCGCTTGGCCTCTGGTCCCAGCTGCAGATTGTTTGTGGAATGTTTATTTCTGGTGCATGCTCAAGAAGATGAGCAGCAGCAGCTGGGGTAATCTGGATTGACCTTCACAGGACAGTGGGATGCCACCCTTGCAGAAGCAAGTGGGGAGCCAGCTAGCTAGTTTTACTTAGGCTCCTGTGGGTGGCTGCCCTAGCCTGGCAGGCACTTGTTCCTCAGGGATAAGGCAAGCCCCTCAGGTCTGCGGCAAAAATATCGGTAAAGAGAAAAGGCCCCTTCCTTCTGGATGCTCCGTTTAGTGATGCTGGCCAGGAAGTCTGTCTGGCGGCAGAGATCAGATAGTAGCTGTTGTTACTGGTCCTGCAGTCACGAATGTTTTTTAGTGGTTTGTTTGTGTCTATGTTTGCCTTGGGTCTCATCTTTCAAGAAAGAAGCTAGGGATGTTGGGTGACCTCTTTAACATCCTCCCAAGTTGACAGCATCCACCGAGAGGGCCAGGCTGGCTCTCAGCTAAACAGACAGACAGGACCTGCTGATTTTTGTGGCATTCTCAGTTGTCCCTGCATGGGTCTGCTTCTCCTCCTGGCCAGGGGTTTCTACATCATAATACCTCCAAATCTTCTATTAAGGTATCCACTCTGCTCAGGGATCTTGGGGAAGAAAAATATTTAAAAAGTATCTTCCCATTGTGAGTTGATAATCGTTTTAGATTGATCTATTTCGTGTGTGTGGAGGGGCGTGTGTGTGTGTGTGTGTGTGTGTGTGTGTTCTTCAGAGACCAGAGATGGACCTTCAAAAGTCAGGATGTCCAACACTCCTTAACAGTCTATGCATTTGCCCAGATGTGAGTGGGTCTGAAGTCAGTGCAATAGGAGTGGATGGGAGACACCATTAATGTTGCACTCATGCCTGGGTTCAAATCCTGCCTCTGCCACTTTCTGTCTGAAACAAGCTGCCTCGTAAACCATACCTCTACAAACCATGGATGGGCCTTAGACAGAGTTATCATGCAAGTCACAAGTTGAGTGTTAAGTAAGTTTCTCTGGGAAAGGCAAGGTGATGTCAGAATAAGGAAGAAGGGCAACCCAGGGTATGGCCATAAGGAGGATGCCACTGCTGGACTGTGAGGCACGTCACACTGGCTCCCCTGGAAGACTCTGTAGATCACTCCTTAGAGTCATCTCTCAAGAGAGTATGAGTCTGGGCCTTGCATCCCATAGCTCCCCTCATTTACTGATTGAAGATTGCTCCCATTAATTACCCAGCATTCACAGCCTGCAGACAGAGCTCTAAGTTGAAGATAAAGGTCTTAGGATCCAGTACTCACAGGAGTGGAGAATGCCAGGAGAACAGAGTGCTGGGAGGGAATAGGGGTCCCTTGCAGGCTGAGGGGGTGAATGGAGTCCTGTAAAGTACTCCATGGAGGCCTGGTCTACAGCCAGTGAGCGTCAGCCGGCCTCTGGTCCTGCTATTCACATATTGGGGTGTACTTGGGTGTGCCTCCCATGGTTTAAGAGCAAGATAGAAAACCAAGCAAGGAAAACAGGAGTAAGTCTTGTTTCTCAGAATCTTGTAGGTAGGCCTTAGATCTGCATGCAGAAGACTGGGGTATGGGCCGCACAGTAAGCAGAGGGAATATACTTGCAGAACTCAGGTAGGAAGAAGGTGCCATCTTGACAGAAGTTTGAGCAATGTCCACAGAGCACTCAGCATCCCAGAAGCGAGAGTGGTGTCCAGGGTAGCCCATTAGCAGCGAATCTCCTCCTGACTAGATGAGGGTGCATAGACCTCCCTTCTCCCTGCTCACTTTTAAAGAGTCCCATGCTCTAACAACTGAGCTAGCCAGCCCTCTATCCCACTCACTTTTAAAAGCCTTTTAAAATATTGTATTTTTAAAGTTGTGTGTATCCACGAGTGCCGGTGTCCTCAGAGGCCAGAGAAGGCACCAGATCACTTGGATCTGGAGTTATAGGCAGTTGTGAGTGGCCCGACATGTGTGCTGGGAACCAAACTCAGGCCTTCTGCAAAAGCAATATGGCTCTTAACTGCTGAGCCAATTCTCCAGCTCCTTAAACCTTTTCACTACCTATGAAATGAAGACCACACTCTGTCACTACAGCACTGGCAGCCTCCTGTAACTTGACCTGGAGTGATGTCACTGTACTTGTGACTCCCTCAGAACTCTAAGATTTGCTTCCTAGAATTTGGTTTTTAAACATGAAAATGTAAAGGTTTTGACTGTGACCTTTTGGGTAGCCAAAGAGTGTCCGCTGGGGGACTCTGTCCCTGGCACTTGAGACATGGTTGCCATATCTCATGTCCTCCCCCACAACGTGGCACTTAAAGCAAGAGAAAGGATCACAAGGCTCGGAGCCACCCTGGAGAATAACAGAAAGCTGCTCTGAGCAGCCCACAAGGCTCCTTTGGGAGGGAGTTCTCAGCTATGATGTGGGTTCAGACTGTGCTGGGTATAAACAGTGTTATTCCTGGCATGCGTTCGTGTGTGTGTGTGTGTGTGTGTGTGTGTGTGTGTGTGTGTGTGTGTGTGTCTGGGTGTGTCTGTCTGTGTGGTATTGTGTCTGGGTGTGTGTCTGTCTGTCTATCTGTCTGTCTGTGTGGTGTGTGGTGTGTGTTAGCGTCTGTGATGTGTATGTGTCTGTCTGTCTGGGTGGTGTCTGGGTGGTATGTGTATCTGTGTGTGTGTTTGTGTCTGTGGTGTATGTCTGTCCGTGGTGTGTGTATGTGCATGTATGAGTGTCTGTGTGCTATGGGTGTGTCTCTGAGTGTATGTGTAATATGTGTTTGTATGAGTGTCTGTATGCTATGGTGTGTCTCTGAGTGTGTGTGTGTGTGTGTGTGTGTGTGTGTGTGTTCTGATCATGCCTCCTGAAACCCACGGGTGAGGCAGATCTGAATAGTCCTCCCCTGCTAATACAGAGGCTGAAGACCAGGATCAGACCAAAGAAGTTGCTCATAAGGGGCTCCATCAGGATACAAGGCATGTTTCCCCAAATACACCAGAGGAAACTGACCATGGGAGATCCAGAAGCCTGAAACTGGTCTTGTCCTGTCCTTGTACATCTGCCACTCTAACTTTTATCCTGTATGGTACAGATAGTGTTTGTTTTCGAGACAGGATCAGATTGCTCTCATCCTTTACATAGAGTTGATATTCTTGACTCCCCATCCTCCTGTCTCCACCTCCCAAGTTCTGGGATTACAGGTCTTCTTCATGCTCCACACACTTTAGGCAGTGCAACAGATTGAACCCAGGGCCTTGTGTATGCTAGGCAGTCATTCTACCAACTGAGCCGCATTGCCAGACCCTCCACCTCCCCAACCCAGCACACTGAGCCTTTGTTGGTTTGCAAACTCTAGTATGTTTGCAATTTCCCCTGCTTAGAATTCCCACTCCTCCCTTGAAGAGCTCTCTACTGCAAGGCCCGCTCAGCTGTGACCACCCTCCCAACTCCTCTGCATGCCCCCAGCACTCCCTACCACAGCCCCATGGCCCATGCTGGACCAGAAAAGCGATAAAGCTTAGAACTTGGGAGTTCAGAATCTGCACTTGCAGGCAAGACTAGGTTCAAGTCCGGGTATGCTCTTTTCAAGTTCTGTGCCCTGATAATTTGAGTCTTGAGTAGGAGGCAGATAGAGCTTCCAGATACTTCATAGATGACAAAGGGCTCTGAGACAAGAGAACACCTAGACCAACAAGCTGCCCATCGATGGCGCCTGTTGTTTTGACCATTACTGTCCATGGTTGGCTCTTTTCCTTCATTTGGAGCTTTGAGGGGAGCCAGGAACCACATCTGGTTTGCCGCTGCATCTCAGCATGGTGCTCAGTGAATAGATTTAGAGGGTGACTCGGTTGTTGGTTGCCAGCCACACTGTGCCCTGGCCCTGAACCCTGTGCACCATGGCAATTCTTCTCTGCCCAGATCATGTTAATGTCATGACTGCTTCCCAATGGTCCTTACTAAGTCCGTCTTTATCTTTACATGCTCAGACAGACCCTAACTTTCATGGCTACTTCCTGACTTCTCAGCTCAGTCACCTCCAGTGTGGAAATCTTGAAGTCCTCCCTAAGAAAATGAACATGGTGTGTGATCAGCATTTAGTCCATGGTGAGCGCTCTGCTGAGGGTACCTCTGCACAGTGTTGCTGTTACCATGGTGGTTTTTCTGAGATGATTCCTTTCTCTTGTTTATTTTTGAGACAGGATTTCATGTAGCCCAGGCTGGCCTGGTCCTACCGCCTTGACTCCCAAGTGCTAAGACGACAGGCCCACTACTGTGATACCTGGCTGTGGCTTTTCCCATCAGCTCTGATGTCAAAGGTTTTGACTACATAAGTCTCATCTGTGCACTGCCCTAAACATCTATATCAACTCTCTTCCAGGGCTCTGTGAACGTTCTCAAAAAGGAGGCAGAAAGACAGAAGCTGAGGAGAGAGCTGTGAGACGCTTCTGGGCACAACAGGACATGTCTATTGCACTCATGGACTCAAAGCAGCTATAGCCACCTACACAAACCTGATCAAGCCAGTCGAGTTGGATGTGGTGGCGCACACCTCTGATCCTAGCGCTTATGAGGCAGAGGCAGGCTGATCTCTGAGTTTGGGGCTAGCCTGGTCTATAGAATGCCAGGACTACACAGAGAAACCCTGTCTCAGCTCCTCCCCCCCAAAAAAACCAGACAAACAAAAATCAAGCCAGCCAGCATCCCAGTCTGGGATGGGTGATGTTGGTTGGGGTCCTGAGACTCCACGCCAAGCTGAAGAGATACGGAAGACTGGTGTTTTCTGAAGAAAGGAGAGTCATTTTCCTTTGGGGTGGGCCACTGATAAGTTCCCATGCTACAGTGGTGAATGGCCATACACACCATGCACACACAGATGGTGTGGATAGGACTCAGCAATCATTAAGAAGATAAAAGGACTTGAGACTGAGAGGGGAAGTCTGGTGGGGGTGGGGAGGATCTGAGGTGAACAGAAGGGAGATTTGAGGTGACCATGAACAAGACAGAACAAAGAATGGATGAATTTTAAACATTCATAAAAACAGAGGGGACAGGGGTAACCTCTAGTTAGGATGTTGACCGCACCTGATGGGTTTCAGGCTGTCTGTATTCTCCATACCCTTTGCCTCGCTTTCCCTCTGCCCTGCGTGTCTTGTTTGTGCTTGGGACATATTTCTTTCCTTTGATATCTTTCCTGCAAATGCTGAACATATTTGTGGCTTGGGAAACAGAGATCTCAGAATAGCTCCCTGGTGCAGTAGAGACCAGGCAGGCCTTGCTTGATGCCCTCAGCAGTGGGAATACAACTGGGGCTCGGGGGACAGGAATATGCAGAGTGGAATGCTTGTGAGGTAGTCTTGCTCACTTTATTGTTGGTAACAAGACCTGGCTCAAGAAACAGGAAACAGGGGAACCCTCTAGGACTATCTGTGGATAAGAAATGTAGTCACCTCCCACTGTACAAATGTTATCCCAGAGCAGTGGCCTGTCACTAAACTGCAACTAATGTGGTGTGTGTGTGTGTGTGTGTGTGTGTGTGTGTGTGTGTGTGTGTAGAGGGCTTTGGAATTTATCAGCTTCAGAATTTATCATTTCATTTTTGTTTTTGTGGGGTTTTTTTTTTTTAATGAAGGTGACTTGTCCCAGAAAGATTGCTCAAATTTATTTTTTAAAAAAACAAAACAGAAATTTGCCTATCCTAAACACGAACCAACTGATGTTGATTCACATCAACATCAGGAACAGGAAGCCATTTCTGCTGGAGGTGACCAAGCTGCATAAATAGGCCTGGAAGCTAGGCTGCTTCCAAGGACTCTCCAGCCTAAGTGGAAACTGGCCGCACTGGAGTTGGGGGCCAGATCAAAGGAGAGGGGCTAGAGAAAAATAACCAGGGGAGTTTGGAACTAGATTTGGAGAAGAGCCAGAAGAATGAAGAGTGAAGCAGGTAATTCAAGAAAGAGATGGGTGACAGTGTGTGTGTGTGTGTGTGTGTGTGTGTGTGTGTTGTATAACGGTACAGCTCAGGCTGACTTCACATTTACAAAGCTCTTGCCTCCGGCTTCCGAGCATTAAGAACACAGGTTTGCATCACCATGCCCACCATCTTTCCAATTTTGACTCTGAACACCCAGCAACCTGAGAAATTCCTCAGTCCAAAGTAAACCAGGACAGTCATAATCCCAGAGGTGAGAAGACAGAACAAGCGTGGAAAGAGGCACCTTGCCAAAGCAAAGGCAGACCAGGCTACCCCAGTACTTCGCTGGAAGAAGAACCTAAGAGTCCCAGAGAACTCAGGCCCACACTCTGATGCCCTACCCACTATAAACTTATTCTTAGAGAAGTCACCAGTGGGACCTTCCCTCAGGCTCCCCAGGCTCCTGCAGGCCTGTCATGGAATGCCTACCTCCTCCTTCTAGGAGGGATGTTGTGATGAGTTCTAAATGTGCTGACAGAATCACCAGACTCCCATCACAGCTCTGCTTGTAGGTCCTGTGGGGACTTGAGGGATTTTGCTGCTGCTGCTGCTGCTCCTTAGAGCATAGATCTTTGTAGTGGCTTTGGCAATTATGGGCTGTGTGTCCAGCAGGCCTTACCCCCTCCTTTTCCTGGTCCCATAGAGAAATCCTGTTCTATAATATGAAGCCTTGGTAGAGCTACCATCATTGTGCCATCTCCTCCCAAGGCCCCAGGGATGGGTGTGTGTCCCAGACTGGGCTGGCTATAATATCATGTCCTCCAGACACTATGATTTGTGCAGTGGAGGGCATGAGCCCAAATCCTGGGCTTCTCTGCTGGTTCTAGAAGGGAAGATTGTTTCTGCCTCTTTAGCATCGATGGAGACAAAGCTTGGGGAAGGTGCCTGCCATCTTTCCAGAAAGGCAGAGAACCCTTTTATAGGAAAGGAGACCAGAAAACTAAGAAAGACAGAGAAGGAAGGAGGGACATTTGTTTGAGACTCCTGATCCAGCAGCTAGCCCAGTGCCTGCAGTTACCCCAGTGCCCACAGCTACCCCAGTGCCTGCAGCTAGCCCAGTGCCTGCAGTTACCCCAGTGCCCACAGCTAGCCCAGTGCCTGCAGCTAGCCCAGTGCCTGCAGCTAGCCCAGTGTAACAGTTTCTTACATGAGGAATTTTATGTTGCTTTTCTGCTTCTTCCAGTGGTTGTTGAGTTTCTATACCTTACAGCTGGAAGAATCTTCACCTACTTAATATTTTTATCTACAAGAAATGAACCACCCCCCTTGCAGGGCCATTGGGAGAATAGAATGAGGTCATTGTTGTGAGGCAGGTTTCAAAAGAGAAAAGCACTGCATACAATCATTGCCTGTGGCTGGTGGGAACACAAAATGGTACAGAGACTGCGGAAACAGTTTGGGAGTTCCTCGAGCGATCAAATATAGCATTACTCTATGACTCAGCAATGCCGCTCCCAAGTACAGCCATGCACCACTTAACGACAGGGACACACTGACAGAAGTGAATTGCTGGGCCTGGTCGCTTCTGTGTCGGTATCACAAATATCCTTAAACAAACCCAGATAGCATGGCTGCTACATGGCCAGACTTCATGGGACCAACCAAGCCTGGCACACTATGTGTCGCTGTACATTACCCAGAGAAGTGAAGACGTGTGTTCAGATGAAAACGTGTATCCAGATGTTGGTAGCAGCTTTACTCACTCACCAGAACCCAGAGCGGAAACACCCAAAGAGCATCACCTGCGGAATGTATAAACACTGGGGTACCGCCATCCAATGGAATGCGCTTATGACGAAAAGGAGCAAAATGTAGTCGCCACTATGTCTTGCATGAAAGTTGGAGACATTACTGGTTGGGAGAAGCCAGACACAGAGGCCATGTCCTGGATGACTCCATTTACGTGAAATGTCTAGAGCATGCAGATCCACAGAGACAGAAACGTTAGTGGTTGCCTGGGGCCAGGGTGAGGTAAGGAGAGGCTAATGGGTGCAGGGTTTCTTTGGGGGATGATGACAGCTTTATGAAGTTAGTGGTCATGGTGACACAACCCTGTGACTATTCAAATATGGTTGAACTATATGGTAGATTGCCTGACATGCGTTTTGATCAAAATTACAGACAAATACAAGTGTTGTCCTTGGAAAGAGTTGGTAGGCTCAGTGGTGCTGTCAATCACACCAAAGCCCAGCTCCCACAAGGCCATTCATTCAGTTCTGAGTTCCTTGTAGCCTTGGAGTCCACATCACAAATCTCTCACCTGTCTTATGTGACATAAATAATTCTTAATGGGCTGTGGCAATGTCTCGGTCTGTAAAGAGTCTGCCAACAAGCATGAGGACCTAGTTCAGGTCCCTGGCATCCACATAAAAGCTGGGCATGGTGGAGCACATAGAAGGTAGGTCTTGGGAGCTGGCTAGCCAACCAGGCTAGCCTAGTTGGTAAGTTCAGGGTTCAGAGAGATCCTAGCTCAAAAAAGACAGCGGAGAGGGGTTGAAAAGATGGCTGAGCAGCTAAAAGTGCATACTGTTCTTCCAGAAGACATGAGTTCAGTTCCCAACATCTGTATCAGGTGGTTCACAACTACCTGTAACCAAGGGGCTCCAATGCCTCTGGCTTCCCTGGCTACCTGCACTCACATGCACAGGCCCACAGAGAGACATGTACATACACATAATTTTTAAAAACCTTTTTATTGGTTCTTTGTGAACTTCACATCATGCATGCCAATCCCACTCATCGTCCCCTCACCTCATACCCACCCTCCACCCTCACCCACAACAGAAAAAAGAATCTCATGGTGGAAACTGTAGTTTGTCACCGTGTGTCCCACAGTATACCCTTTTGTCCTTTTTGCTTGCAAATGTTCATTGCAATGAGTCATTGGTCAAGTAGGAGTCCTCTGGCTTCTGCTACACCATCAATACTGGAACCTCACTGGGGCTCCTCTCGGATATCCTGTCATTGCCCTGTGTCATCGAGATCCTGTAGTTTTGGATCTGTAGGACTGGAACCTTCACACACTCCAGCAGTTCATAGATGGGGTAGATGTTGGGGTGGGCCAACTCAAACCCCCCACAACCAGGGCCAGAGCTACACTGCTGCCCATGCAAGATGCATGACTTGCTCTCCCGAAAGCTCCAGCAGATGAGGGGCAGGGATAGCACTCCTGCCTGCTGTATGTGGCAAGGGCTCTCCCACACTCATACCCTTGGTGCCAGTTCACCCACAACCTCCACATCCAGGACCGGATCTACTATGCTTCCTAGGTGAAGTGCAGAGCCTGCTCTCTGGAATGCTGCTGTAGGTGAGGGGCAGGGCCAGCTCTCCTGCCTGCTGTATGTGGGTGAGTGGGTGGGGTCATCTCTCCCTCACCCCTGCCACCACTCAGGAGAAGAGAGGCAGGACTAGCTCTCCTATGAGCACACCCTTGGAGCCAAATCACCCACAACTCCCACAACCAGAACCAGCTCTACTGTGCTTCCTGGGTGATGTGTAGAGCACTCTCCTGGGTACTGCAGCTTGCCAGGGGTAGGGTCGGCTCTCCTGCTCATGAGTTCTCAGGACCAGCTCTCTCATGATGTCCAGGAGAGGGATGGGACCAATTCTGCACAGCCCTCAGACATCAACATGTCCTCGGGCAGCAACCCAGACCAGGGATGTAGTTCAGTTGCAGAACCCTTGTTTAGCATGTTTGAGACCCTGGGTTCAATTTCCAGCACCACAAAGCAAACTGAAAAGACTGTTAAATAACATTCAATAATGACTGTCTAAACAATAAACCAGACACTACAAGGGTCAAACTGTTCCCAGCATGCACCCAGTGTTTCCCTTTAAGCCAAGCAGTGTCAGCCTCATCCCAAGGCAGATCCTGCTTCCTCCGGCCCACACCTGTCCTGGCCCACACCTGTCCTAGCCCACACCTGTCCTAGCCCACACCTGTCCTAGCCCACACCTGTCCTGGCCCACATCTGTCCTAGCTCACACCTGTCCTAGCCCACACCTGTCCTGGCCCACACCTGTCCTAGCTCACACCTGTCCTAGCTCACACCTGTCCTGGCCCACACCTGTCCTAGCTCACACCTGTCCTAGCTCACACCTGTCCTAGCCCACACCTGTCCTAGCCCACACCTGTCCTAGCCCACACCTGTCCTAGCCCACACCTTTCCTGGCCCACACCTGTCCTAGCTCACACCTGTCCTAGCCCACACCTGTCCTGGCCCACACCTGTCCTAGCTCATACCTGTCCTAGTTCACACCTGTTCTAGCCCACACCTGTCCTAGCCCACACCTGTCCTAGCCCTCACCTGTCCTGGCAAAAAGAAGTTGGTTCTTTTGATATTCAGGCTCTTTTAGAAGAGCAAGAAAGCCTGCCCCTTTGTCATGCCCTCCTTTTCTGAAACTTAGCCCTGAAGGTGAGAACACCTGTGCACTGCATTCCAGCCCAAGACCTGCACCTCCTCTTTCCCTTCCCTCCTTCTCCTCTGCTCTCTCTTTGCTTTTTTATCTACACTCTTCTTCCCTCCCCTCTCTCCTCCTCTTCCTCCTTCTCTTCCTCCACCTTCCTTTCTCTCTCCATCTCTGTCTCTCTCTCCCTCTCCCTCCCTCTCTCCATCTCTCCCTCCCTCCCTTCCTCTCATTCTATCTCTCTCTCCACTCCCCCAGAATAAAACCAGCTTCCCCAGCCTTTGCAAGTGGTAGAGCGTCTCAACACTCAGCTTATCCTTCAAGGATCCTCCCTAAAAGCCAACCATTCTCAGATGCCCTTCCCTCTGGGCTCCTACACACCCTTCCTATTCATCCATCTATTTGTGCATACACTGAAAAACTCTTCTGCTCCTGAAGACAAGGAGTTGAGTGTCCTTACAAACCAAGGAGATGAGAGAGACAGAGACAGAGAGACAGAGAGGCCAAACAAATATGTTAGTTGTTGTTTAGGGTGTGGTAGGTGTATGGGTGTGCACGATACAGTGAAGATAAGAGCAGAAAGAGACTAGCCTGCTGTGTCTGCACATTTGCATGGTAGCCTTGGGAAGGTTCTGAAAAAAGTAGTGGGTTCCATACTCTCGGTTTCCCTCACGCTAGCTACCTTGCTGCCTTCCTCTGCTCCTCCCTTGCTGGGAAGGCCATCCACCACACTCACAGATAGCGGCCCAAACCCCATAAAAAGCTCCAGCAATAAATGCACGTTGAAGTTAACTGTCTGTGAGTACAATGGCTGGGGAATAGAGCCTGGGTTCCAAAGAGAAGCCTCGGAACCGTCAGGTGCAGTCCCTGTTCAGGTGTGGAGGCTGGGGCGGTGGAAACTGGAGGTGTTTTGCATTGATTCCAGGGTTCCAAGAAGCACTGTGGCCTTGACATTTTAAAGCCCAGGGAACAGGGAGACAAAGGAACGTTGTGAAGGGAGGGGAAATCCATCCAACGTGTCCGAAGAAGACCTGTCACAGAGTGGCCCTGGGTCATCTTAGGTTCACCTATGGTATTTATTCAGCTCTTTCCCCCTAGAAAATGGACTCCATAACTCGCTTTTCCAGAGGAGACCCCGATTTGGTTGGGGATGGAGGAGAGTCAGGTACCAAGCTGGCAAGGTGGCTGGCTCCCAGAAGCCATTCTCTGCTATGACCCTGAGGTTAGATGGGCTGGGAGTGGGGGAGGGCGATACTGGCGAGGGCGTCGGGGCAGCAGCCTGCCACCGGCTCAGGTGGCAGAGGGGCCTAGACTGGCCTGGAGCCAGGGCCGCCGCTGTGTCCGCGCCCCTCCCCGCCGCTGGAGCCCTCCCACTTCCTCTGCGCTGCTGTCAGGGAGCTGGAGCTTGGATCAGTGCAGGCTCAGGACGCTCGCGAACCGAGGCTGTGGCTCTGGCTCTCAGCCGCGCGACCATCGCGACACCCGCCGCCGCGCAGCGGGCCATGGACTTTCCCAGGGGCCTCCTGGTGGCCTGGACCCTCAGCCTTTGGCCAGGTACGTGTTCCCCTAGCCTGTCTTTCCTTCCGGGAGCCCCTCCCTAGTCCTCCAGGACCTTAGCTCAAGTTGAGAGAAGAGAGATGCGACGCACCTCCTTCAGTAGCACTTGGGGACACAGGTCTGCCGGGAAGGGCTGCTGTTACAACAGTCCCACCAAGAAAGCAAAGGAGGGAGGTGTGCCTAGGAAACTCTTTCTAGGACTCTGATGTGTTTGGGGAAAGAAGTCGGGACTCGGGTTGCTAGAACCACTGAGCATTTCTGATGTTCCCGATGCAGCTCTGGGGATAATTCCTAAGTGTCCACTCTGCCATCCAGGCATCCTTCCATTGACGAGGGTCCAAGGCCCCAGCTGGGGAAGGAGGCAGATCGCGCCGAATGAGCGTGACCCGACTGCCCCCGCCGCTACCCAAGGCAGAGCCCCCTGAAGTGTGGAGAGCCAGATCCTGGCGGCCCTGGAGAGCCTGGAGTCCTAAGAGATCCCGGAGTCCTAAGAGAACAGAATCCCTCCAGTTTGGCTGCTAGGCGTTAGTAAACTCTCTTCAGCCCCACCAGAAACAGAGGGCACAATCCCTCAGCCCGGGACCGGTGGAACAGATACTTAACACTAGTGTAGGAACAGAGCAGCGTCCCCAGCTCGCGCTTGGAATTATGCAATTATTCAATAATTCGGGGGAAGCCGCCGTCACTGTAACGCGCTGCTGCTTAATGTATTCCAGGTGTGGGGGCGTAGCGGGAACCTCGGTACCCGTCACTGAAGGAAAGAGAGACAAGTCTTTGGGTTCTCAGCCTGGGGTACCCTAGTTCAGGCCTCCACACTGCGGGTGCCCAGCCCAGCTTCAGCCAACCGCATTGTGCTGCGCGCGGCTAGGGAAAGTTTTCCTGGCCCCTTCACAGCGTGGCAGAATGCTTCAGCCAGAGCCAGAGCTAGATAGAGCCTAAGGAACAAACTGGTTGGTACTGGCTGCCAACCTTGCCGCTCTTTCTGAGTGTCTCTGGCACTAGCTGAGACCAATAGGAGAGGACAGAGGCAGTGACAGCTGGACAGGTGCCCTTGGGTAGTACAAGTGAAGATTCACCCCTACCCAGTCCGGTGGCTCTCTCCAAGCTTTGGTCAGTTGTCCCCATTTGGGGACACACATATATCCTTCTGTCCTTTGCTGCTTCTGGGATCCCCTGCAAATGAAAGGCCTCTTGAAACTGGCTGGGTTTCGTTCTGATCCCAGAGACTCAGTTGGAAAGCAAACTTTATTGCACGAAGTTCGAGTTGGGGGAGGGGCGGGGAAAGGGTTACTGCCAGACCAGAGGCTTTTAGAAAGCTCCAGGGAGAGAAACCCATGGGAGGTACACTCAGGGAAGGAACTGCCTGCAGTCACTGGAAATCCATCCACAGGAAGGAGATAAAAACTCCTGAGTGACTCTAGACAGGTGTCCCCAGAGAAGGACAGTCCAAGCATCCCAAAGCTAAGTGCAAGAGTTTGGAAAGTAGTTCTGCACAGACCTTGTGAGCTCTCTAAAAGCTTTTCTCATGGGGGACAATGGAGGCAGAATCCTGAGTTGTGGAAGCTGAGTTGTGGAAGTTGAGGCTTGGCGCACAGTGGGACTCCAGCAGTGGTTGCTAATGTTCGTGCAACTGAAGTGGGTGGAGCTCTGAGGGATGGAGTGTTGAAGGACCTCTCAAGAAAGGATTTGTGACTCATTGCCTCCCTTACATGGAGAAAGCCACTTCTGCATTATTGCTGATCAGTTCGGGTTTTTGGAATATGGGACTCATTATATATATCCATCAATGCTAGACGGGCATCTGCTTACAAGAAGAAGGTAGGGCTCATGTGCCCCTGCCACCTGGGCCCTGAATGGCTCAGGTAGGGCAAGAACTGAGAGAATTAAGCAGAGGTATGAGGGAATGAATGGAGAAGAGGAAGTAAGGCCTCTGTGTGTGTGTGTGTGTGTGTCCAGAGACAAGTAAGGAAGGCTTCCTGGAAGAGGAACTGGATCACCCCCCCCCAACCCCCAAAGCATAGTGTATGGAACTTAAAATGACATTATTCGTATTTCTAGGGACTAAAGAATGAAGGGATGACAATTTGTGTATGGCTGCTCAAGTGTGTATGTGTGTGTCTGAGTGTGTGGGTGCTTGTGTAAATTTGTATGTATGTGTGTTTAGGTGTAGGGGGTGTTTGGCTGTGTGTGCTTGTGTAAGTGTATGTGTTTGTTTAGATGTCTGTGTGTGTGTTTGTATTTGTGTGTGTGTGTGTGTGTGTGTGTGTGTGTGTGTGTGTGTGTGTAAATGAGTGTGGAGGCCTTAGAAAGGCTTCAGGTATTGTCTCTGGCACCATCCAGTACTATCAACCATTCTGAGAGTGTCCCTCACTACCTGAGACTGTCCCTAACTGACCTTGGACTTGCCAAGTAGAAAGGGGCAGCTGGTCAATGACCCTGAGAGACCATCCTGTCTCCACCACCTCAGCACTGAGGTTACAAACACACCACAATGCCACAACAGCCATTTTCCTTTTAATAGCATAAAGGTGCCTGACTAGTCTGGATTCTGAGTACTAGAAGGGTTTGAGGGATCCGTGGGTCATTTCCCTGGCCCAAGGACAGAATTCACTTTGGTCCCTTACCTGTGAATCATATGGGTCCTTTGGGAGGCTTCAGGAAGACACAAGGCAAGATCAGGCACTGTGGCAACGAAGGCCCCAGAGTCCCTCTGTGTGGAATTGGCCTGGACTCTGCAGTTAGGCCTTACTGCCCCTGACAAATAATGTCCTCAATTTCCTCTTCTACAAGGTAGGGGTAGTAACAGAATTTGTAAAGTTATTGCAAAGACCAAATAGGCCGTTTTCCCAGTGCTTAGCAAGTGGCACCACGTTGTCTTCCTCTCTGGAAGCCACCTCTTAGGTCATGAGGAAGGATCTGAGGTGTTCAGAGGCTTTTCTCTTGAGCTCAGGTTGACAGGAGATGGCTAAGGAGGTATACTGGAGGCTCAGGGGCATAAGTGCCAGGACCCTAAAAACCAAGACTCTCCCACTGCTACCAGCCTGGCCCTAGGTCTTGGTCCCAGACCAGACTAAAGGACTTAATATTTTGGCTCTGAGCTTTCCCTAACGTCTGTTTGATCTTGGTGCAGGCGGTTCTTTGGTATTCGGGAGGGGAAAGACCAGCTCACTTCTGTGTGTCCTTGTGGGTGTAGCTCCCCCTTCAACAGGAACCTAGCTCATGGCTGTTGGAGACTGAAAAGGCTCGACATGCGCCCCCCCCCCCAACTTGGAAGGGCAGAGGCTGAGATGCAGTTGATCACTTTGCCTCCCCCACCCAACCCATCATAAAGTAGGATGACTAGCTACCACACCTGTGCCCCCATCTCTCAGAGAGGGGATGCAAACACCACCCTTCTCATGGTTCCCAGCCACACAGGACTGTGGGCCCTCTGGGAGCTCACTCTGCTCTTCCCTCTTACTTGCCATCTCTGAGTCTTATAATCCCTCCTTCTGCAACAGTAGGGAGCCCCACTTCATCCTCCCCAGTGTCCTGCCCCTGTTGCTTGGACCAAAACCGTGTTCTGGGACAACTAGCTTGCCTCTTGCTGTGTGGATGGGGAGTTCATTTGGACAATCTGAGGAATGCTCCTTCCTCCCCAAAATGCTCAACTTGCGGTATTACCGTCTCTCCACACGCGTCAGGTTCTTCTTTTTGGAGTCAAAGTTGATTACTGCAGTGTAGCTTAATTTAAAGAGAAGGGATTGTCATGATCAAAAATCACATCTGAGGGCTGGGAGGAAGCTCAGCCGGTAAAATGCTTGCCATGCAAGTCTGAGGATCCTACTTCCATCCCTCAGAACCCATGTTAAAAAAGCCAGGAGCGCTAGTGCACGCCTGTCATCTCATTCCCAGGGAGGCAGAGACAGAGGATCCCCGGGGCAAGCTGCAGCAGTGAGCTCCAGGGTCATCAAGAGACTTAGCCTCAACGAATAAGGTAAATCGTGACTGAATGGCGTCTGACCTTGACCTCTGGCCTTACATACACCTGCACAGGCCCGCGTACCTGCACCCATACACATGAACATGTACACACGACACACAAATCACACCTCAAACCTGACATCTCTCCTTAATATTCAGCAGTTTGTTAGCAGTGAGGAAAGAAAGCAGAGACTGGAGTCGTCTATAAACTAAACTTCCGCAGAGAGCTTTCATGTGGCGCCCTTAAGACCTAAGTTATAATACGTGTGAAATCTTTCCTGGAGGGAATAGTCCACACGGCCCAGCCCCTTCCGGCTGCCTCTCACCTCTTTCTCTGGCACATTAACTGTTTACCCTTTACTAAGCAGTGGTAGTACACAGGTTGGGGAGCCAGCCTGCCCGGATGCAGATCCCTTCTAGGTGGGTGAGCCTGGGCAGCTCCCCTCCCAAGGGCCCATTTCATGAACCATAAAATGAGAATAAGCCCTTCTCAGGCTGATGATCTATCTGGTTAGTGGCTCATATGTGATCCATCCACATTCACTGTAATAAATGGTCCTTGGCAGCCCGTAAGCCACTGTCCATGGGAGCTGGTACTATTGTTCTAATAGCCTCATCATTTCTTTTCTTTTAGTATGTGTGTGGGAGTGAGTATGGGCATTCACATTCCACGTGGGGAGGGGACTGTAAACACCAGAGTAGAGTATCCGATCACTTGCATTGGAACCGACTTAGAAGTGCTTATGAGCTGCCTGGGCTTGGGTAATGGGAACCAAACTCAGGTCCTCTGAAAGCACAGAGAGTGCTCCTAACTGCTGAGCCATCTCCACAGCCCTTCATCAGTTCTTACTTGGTTTGTGACAGGCACTGTGGCAGGCTCTTTCTCACCTCTCATGGAGGCACAGGTTCCAAGAGAAAAGTCAAATAGCTAGTCCAAGGCCATTGCCATAGAGTCAAAGGCAATGCCTGCCTCCCTGGCTCTTTTTTGCCTCCTCTGGTATGGGGATAGTATTGAACTTAGGACCTCACGCATCCGAAGCAAGCACTGAGCTGGATCCCCCATCCGCATTAATTAATTCATACAGGATATTCTCTTTAGAAAGTGAGCCTTGGTCCAGGGTGGTGATTTATTGGAATGGGTCCCTCCCAGCGCTTCTGTCACCTGCCTGCCTCCAAGTGCCCAAAACACTGAATGCCCAGGTGGTCCCACACCCCACTCTCTCCCTCCCACTGCCCCAGGCAAGACCCGCTCAGAGTTTTCAGTCCTGATTAGCTGATTGGTGTGGATTAGCGCTAATGAGTGAGGACGATTTGATGTGTCCTACTGGAAGGCATTTTATCTGAGTGGTATCTTGAGCCAAAGGAACGAAAGGCTAGTGGTAGGCTTCGGATGAAGCAGGGGTTCATGGTCCAGCCCCTCAGCCTCCTAGTCTGACAGGAGAGCCTGATGCTATAGGGAGGAAAACTCTGTCTCGGGCTGGTGGGGGGGGGGTGCTGCTGCTCAAAAATAGACAGAGGTTTTGTAAGTTTGTTTGTTTGTTTGTTTGTTGTGGCATGTGGGGCAAGGTAGGTGAGTTACTGTGGCAATGCACTCCAGGATGCCAAACAGAACAACAGCATCACCCAACTAAGCCAAACTTCTTTTACTGGGGGTTCTCTGTAGACCACTGGGGGTTTCCTGTAGATCAATGGGGATTCTCTATAGGCCACTGGGGGCTCTCTGTAGACTGCTGGGGAGGTCTCTATAGCTCACTGGGGATGCTCTGTAGACTTGTGGGGGTTCTCTGTAAACGACTGATAATTCTCTATAGACGACTGGGGATTCTCTGTAGACTGTTGGGGGGTTCTCTGTAGATCACTGAGGGTTCTCTGTAGACTGCTAGAGGGTTCTCTGTAGACCACTGGGGAGGTGCTCTGTCGACCTCTCTCCATCTCCACCCCCCTTCTCTGTCTGGTGCATTCCTAGGATCCTCACTCTTTTTTCTTTCCAGGAAAGGAACCATAAAATCATCTTATTTCCTCTCCCCCTTCTGGAATTGTTCTTTTCCAGGAAATCACAGCCCCTCATAGTAATTGGTGGAAATTATAAAACCCATAAATAGACAAAGCTACTGTCAGTTGGATCACCCCAATTACCATATCTGCAGGACTTACTTTATATAAACTGGAGGCATCTATGCAAAATCAAACTCAGGGCTCCCTGTTTGAAAACGATTGAAAACTTCAAGAAATAGGACATGAGCCCAAGTGTGAAGTCCTTCTGATTATGGTTAGCTCTGGACTTGGAAGTAGATGGAGAGGCGCTCAGGGCCAGGTCAGCTAGAAGCTCAGAAGCTGATAGGACCAGTGTCTGCACTGGGATCCATCTCACAGCTGGCTGCAGGAGCCTACAGACTGAGTGAGTTCTAGCACCCAACATCACAGACTGTGCTCCTCCATCCCCCTTCCAGGCCACAAGCAGTGATTCATGCCCTAAACTTAAAGAGAACGCCAATTCTGGTTTTTAAAGAGCAAAAGAAACCATCGAAAGAGCCGGGCCAGACCGCAAGCCAATCACCAGCCATGGAATGTGCTTGCTGCTGACGGTGAAGCCAGCCAAGGGCAGAGGCACTGGCAGACCCCGAAATAGGCCCTGCCCATCATCCCAAAAAGGACCAAATTGTCACTCAGATGTTCTCTGGTTCTTTCAGTATGGACCTGCCTGACTTCTATCCCACACATCCTAAACCTAAACACCAATGCTGCACGAGAGCCTGATCCCACACCACCCTGCACCTGAAGCCTCCCTTCGAGTCCTCAATGTCTGGATTAGTCAGTCCGGAGGACTAACACCAGGAGGCAGGCAGAGCCTGAGGGGCTACCACGGGGAGGGCTTGAAGACATCCCCATGGCTCATGGTATAGGTGTCTAACGGGTCTCCCTGACTTTTCCCTTGTTCTGAATGCCGTTCTGCCCTACAACCAAGAGGAAACTGCTAGGTTAGCTTGGGCCATGCTGTAACCCCTCCCCTCCCGCAGCTCCCCCCTCCCCGTGAGGGCGCGCACACCCTGAGTAGACCCCTGATTTTCTGACTCTATCTTCAGCTAATCCTAGAGTCCCACAGCCCCAGACTCCGGGTGTGTTAGTTACTTTGTATTAGTTATTCTGATGCTATGATAAAACACTGTGACCAAAGACAACTTAAGGGAGAGTTTTCTTTGGCTTATGCTCCAGAGGAAGAACAGTCTACTGTGGCTGGGCAGAGGCATGGCAACAATTGGCTGACATGGCATGGCAGCAGATGTGGGAAGTGGAGAGAACACAGCATTAACAACAGAGAGAGGGTGAACACGAAGCAGGGGGAGGCTTTAAGAGAGGCCCCACCAGTGACACACTTCCTCCAAGGCTGTGCCTCTCCATAACCATTTCCTCTGCAAAACAACCCCAACTGGAGACCAAGCGTCCGAATGCCTGAGCCTATGGTTGATATCACTCACCTTGAACACCCCCCCATCCCCAACTTCTTTTCTGGCTCCCATCTCACCAAGGCCTCAATTTTAGTTACTGCTCACTAAAATCGCACCCTCCTCTGCAAACTCTCACAGAGACAGAGCTCCCCCACCCCCGGCACACTTTAGCCCCTAGAGGGCATTGAATGGCATCTCATATTATGGCCAGCCTCCTTTATTCATGGTGTATACTACAGGCTGTAACAATGTAATCCAATGAGAGCAAGATTGTGTTTACTTAGGTATCCTAAGGTCCAGCCCTGCACCTGGCACGAGTAGGCAAGCAATAGTTGTAGAAATGAACAGATGAGACAGTGAAATTAGTAGTTCATAGCTCTTAGCTCCCAATCCCATTGGATAATAAATAGCCCCCTATTCGCCTTTCCTAAGACACCAGACTGCCATGCTGATGTTTATAACTATAATAATGTCCAGCCATCTATAAATGAATGTTTCCAGGCTACAAGAGTTGGATGGCAGTCTAGAATCACAGGGAGAAATGGCAAGGAAGCCTGCTGAAGGGTGTGGCGACTTCTTGAAAGACTTTAGAAAGTAGGGAATGGATCACCACAGGCTAGCCCAGAAGTACCACAGGCTAGCCCAGAAGTACCACAAACTGGCTTGGATAGCCCATGCTGCTCACCACCATTCTCTGAAGGACTTCAGGGAACACAGAAGAGGCCTTATGCACCTGTGGTGGACATGCAGGCATATAACAGGACAATGCTGTCCCCCAGGCAACAGGGGGGATAAGAGAGAAGAACTTTTTGCCTCATTATCATGCCAATCATACAGTACAGAATGCAGCATGTCACCTTCCACCTAAGAACGACTTGGGGGGACCCTGAGAAGATGCGGAGGCTGAGCATGGAACCCAGATTAGCACTCAGTCTCTAGGAGTCATGTGATCTGAACATCCCCTGGTGGCTTATGGGAAACCTGGCTACAGCTGGGAGGTCTGAGTCTGCACCCAACCAAGCACTTCTCAGGAGCGTGGACCTCAGATGTGGGGGTTGGGACCTGCCCTGACAAGTCATCTTTTTAGAGAGTGCATTGGAAACTATAATGCCCACCCTATGGGATCAGTGTGAAAAATCAGAAATAGTACCCAATTCCCAACAGAATATTGGCCAGCGATAGGATATTCAGTAAATTCTAGTAGCAGTATTTGTGATGTAGATATGAAGTCACAGTCAAGATCACTCAGGGGATAAGCTACAGCCTGGGGTTCCATCCAGGCAGCCAAACTCCACAAACTGATTCTAAGGGGCTTTCCCAAGGCTAGACCTCTGCTCTCAAGAGAAACAGACCCCAAGCTCAGCACAGTTTGATCATCTTAGGAAACTTTCTTGGGCTTTTTTTTCCCTCCTTTTAGTTTTTTCCATTCCTTCCTTTATTTCTCCTTCCCTTTTCCTCTTTTCCAGGGTCTCATGTAGCCCAGCTTAGCCTTGAACTCACTACTTAGCCAAAGATAACTTTGAGCTTCTGATTCTCCTGCCTCTACCTCTCAAGTACTAGGTCTGCAGGTATGTTCACCACATCCAGTTTATGCAGCACCGAGGATCAAACCCAGGGCTTCACGCATACTAGGCACACACTCGACAGGTTGTGCCAGGTCCCTAGACCCTCTTTCTTACTTTTTCATTCACACAATTTTGGTTAATCTTTGTGTGTTCCACACAGACTCATCCACCACACCATAGGTATACCAAGTGCTGCCATAGGGTCCCCGGAAGGACCCTTCAGCCTCTGCTCCCCAGAACTAAGAAGCTATGGGGTACCCCATTTGACTGGGGAACTTCATATGAGACAGACCTAGATGTTCTCCATTGCTGCAATGTGACTTCTTGGCTTCTGTAGCTGTCCCCTGTGGGTTTGTTAAAGCTTCCTTAGGAGACAGCTGTCCTCTTGGGGGTCACAGGGTCTGAAGAGGCTAGCAGGTACCCAGTTGTCAGGACAGTCATTTTTCTCTCACTTTCCTCAGGGTGCAGTGTGTGTTCGTGTGTTCGTGTGTTCGTGTGTGTGTGTGTTTGTGTGTGTTTGTGTGTGTGTGTGCAGGTACATGTGCAATACACACAGAGGCCAGGGGACAGCCTCAGGTGTTACTCCTCAGTCTTTCACTGGTGTCTATAGAGCTTGCTGGTAGCTTCGACTGCTCGGCCAGCGAGCCCTGCTTCCACCCGGCTCCACACGCCTAGCACCAGGACTGCAATTGCTCATTGCCATAGCCAGACTGTTTTTTCCAACGTGTGTTCTCAGGGATCAAACTCAGGTCTTCATGCTTGTGCAGCCGACACCTTACTGGCTGAGCCAGCCCTAGGGACTCTATTTCAAGATAGTTTCTTCTAGCACCAGGAAACAGGCTAGACCTTGATCTTCCTCACATTCGTGAGGAATCCTGGGTCCCAAGACCTTCCCTTGCCCCCTCGATGCTCAACAACAAGACTTTGACAGAGTCCGAGTATCCTATACAGGTGGCACACCCTTGGTGTGTATTGCTCCAGTGTCAAGATGTTCACTACCCACCAGGCAGTTCTCTGTTTCCATGACAACGGATGGTTCATGAGAAAGTACAGTGGAAAATGGAGATGGTTTTGCAACCACAAAACGCACTTATTTCCAGTACTCAAGAAGCAGAGGCAGGTGTATATCTTTGAGTTTAAGGCCAGACTGGTTTACAAACCAAGTTTCAGGACATCCAACGCTGTTATTCAGAGAAACCCTGCCTCAAAACAAACAAACAAACAAACAACAAAAACCCAGACCTATACCCAAACCCAGAAGGACTTCTACATGAGCCTCAAGCAGCCAAGGCTTCCCTCCTCAAAGTATCCCATCCCCAGCAAGCAAGCCAGTGGCATCCAGTAGGTCTGTGTTGAGCCCTATGCAGCCTGAGAACTTTCTAAATGGGTGTGGGCATCCACTGCAGGGTGAGCCTGCTAGCTTGGAAGGGAAGGGCCCCCCACAACTCCTTTTTTTAGTTGACATTCAAAGAACCAGATCAGGGTGGCCAACAGCTCTCTGGGCCCTCATTACCCTCCTTCCTCTTGTCCAAGGGAAAGCCCTGCCACAAATTGCACATCTCTAGCTTTGCCCTGCAGTTTGCCCGGCTTTGCCCACTTCCCTGGCTGAGGCTAATCTTGGACGCACAGATCTCTTTATTTACAGGCCCAAGGCAAATGAGACCCAAGCCCAGGAACTGGAAGCTAAACCAAGCTCTTAGAGCTGGTTAGTATGTCAGGGAAAGGGGGTCACAGGGAGGCTGTTGAGCTGGATACTGTACCACTGACGTCTGTGCGAACAGCACCCAGGCAGCTGTGCTGTATGTACAGTGACCTCAGGAGTGGAGACACAGAGTGAGCGTGCATGGATTTCTTTAAACCTTATGCTAGGACTTAGAGATTGGGCACCTAGTCCAGCAGGTACCTTTTCAGGAAAGGAAATTGAGGGCCAGGAAAAAGAGACCCACTAGGGATGGAGCTAAGACTTCTGGGGCCAAATTCACCACTCGAAGCTTCTCCCTTCCCTGGGGCTGTAGCTATTATAGTCCCATAACCTCTATAGCAGGTTAGTGTCTCACAAGTGTATCCTTGCTTTCATCTTTCACAAATGATCACCTGCTGTGTGCTAAGCATTGTCCTAGGTGCTCGGGATAAAGAAAAAAGAACAAAGTTCCTTCCAGGGCTGTGCTGTGAAATGTTTATCAGTTGATGTTATTTCTTGGAATGAAGTGGAGAGGGAGAGAGAGAGAGAGAGAGAGAGAGAGAGAGAGAGAGAGAGAGAGAGAGAGAGAGAGTACAGCTGAGGGCATCGGTGGGGTGCATACATGCATGGCACATGTGTAGGGTCATGTGGGGAACAACCTTGGATGTCAGTCCTCAGGCACCTTCTGCCGTGTCTGAGACAGGGTCTCTCTCTGACCTGGAACTTGGCTAGTTGGCCTACAAGTTTGCATCTCTCAGCCTCCCAGAGCAGGTGAGCACCAGAGCACCTGGCTTTTTAATGAGTTTTGTGGATCTGACATAAGATGCTCAGGCTTATGATACAAACGCTTTACTGAGTGAGCCACCTCCCCAGCCCTGGAGTAGAGAGAATCTTTATTTGAAGCAGGGGCCAATTACCCTGGTATAAATCTTCCCACCCTGGTCAGTTTTAAAACTACCAACACATCACGGCTAAATACAAGCTTGAACCCGATCAGCTCTTAGAAGAAGACTCCAGCACATACTGGTCCCTTCCCTTGTGTGACTTAAAGAACCTGCAATCATTTTTGACTGTGAAAGTAAAGAAGATGCTATGAGGGAGAAAAATGGGTTCTTCATAAGATGGTCAATCTCAGAGGTCTGACATTGAAACTTGGTGTTGAGAAGGAGCCGCCAGTGGAGAAAGTATGTTCTGGAAAGGGCCGGCAGATGACTCAGTCAGAGAAGTGCTTGCTCGGAGCGTGGCTCAGTAAGTGCTTGCTTAGGGTGTGAGCGTGGCTCAGTAAGTGCTTGCTCGGAGCGTGGCTCAGTAAGTGCTTGCTTGGAGCGTGGCTCAGTAAGTGCTTGCTTAGGGTGTGAGCGTGGCTCAGTTGGTGAAATGTTACCTTATGTCTATGAGGACTTCAGTTTCATTTCTACAACCCATTTGAAAAAGCCAGTGGGTGGGGCACACATACTTTATGTAATCCCAGTTCCGGGGAGCCAGTGATAAATGGATCCCGGGGCTTGCCTGCCAGCAGCCTAGCCTAAGCTAGAACTCTAAGTCAGTGAGAGACAAGGCAAGGTGGACAACACTCTGAGGAAGGACACTTAAGGCTGTCCTCTAGCGTCCACATACACACAGGCATACACACCTATATGACACACACACATACACATCAGACAGACAGACAGACAGAGATGAGACAGAGAAAGACAGAGAGACAAACAGAGAGAGACAGAGACAGAGATGCCTTGGAGAAGATTGTCCCAGGCAAAGAGAGCAGCTTCCAGGTGGAAGGAGTTGGATGTGTGGGGTGCTAAGGAAGATCTGTGTGTGGCTGGGGCACAGAACCTGATAAACTCTAGGATTGAGAAAAGCAGATTTTGCATTACTCAAGGACCGTGGGGAATGAATGGTCTGCAATCTGCTCCATGTGCAGCATGTGTGTGTGTGTATGTGTGTGTGTGTGTGTCAGTGTCTGTGTGTATTATGTATGTCTGTGTGTGGTATGTGTGTGTGTATGTGTCTTTGTGTATTGTGTGGAGTATTTGTATGTGTCTGTGAAGAGTACAAGATGGGGTGCCAGAAGGTTTTAAGCAAGAAAGTTACAGATCAATCCGGTTTTTCTTTGTTTTTGTTTTGTGTCACTCACTGTGTGAAGAGCATAGCATGGAACTACCAATATTCCTCATGGTGCTCTGAGGGCCATAGAGGAAGAAAGAGAGAAAGAAAGAAAGAAAGAAAGAAAGAAAGAAAGAAAGAAAGAAAGAAAGAAAGAAAGGAAGGAAGGAAGGAAGGAAGGAAGGAAGGAAGGAAGGAAGAAAGAAAGAGAAGGAAGAAAGGGAAGGAAGGAAGGAAGAGAGAGAGAGAGAGAGAGAGAGAGAGAGAGAAGGATGATGCACTGGCCTTCATCCATCTGTGGCCCTTACTCTTGAAGGGGTCATGCATGCGTCCTCCATAGACATCTGACAGTTCTGGGGTGGAGAGGAAAACCATGTTAATTCCAGCCAACTACAGCATGCTTTCAATTTCCTGGCCTGTTTGCTGAGTTTGACATCTGGTTAACTAGCACACTGGCAGACTTCTGACTTAGCCCAAATGCATGGGGTCATCGTGGCTCTTCCGGATGCTCTCTCATCTCTCTCCCACCTCTCTGGGTGCTTCTCCTGCCCTCCCCCCACTTCTCCTGTCCAGCCCAGTCCTGGTCTCTATTTCAGTGGTATGTCATCTGTCCTGAAAATGCCTGCTTTCCATAGCCCAGGTAAAGGTTCCACACAACTCAATTCCACACAGGCTGCTTAGACCCCGGCTGGCTGCTTCCCATCCAGAAAAGTCTTCCTCATGTAGATCTGTAAGAGCTTTGGAGAGCTGAGGCAGATCATATTAGCTATAGCAAGTAGTCACTGTAGCACAGACTGTGGCCCTCAGAGAAGGGGCAGACTGAAGTAAGTAAGATGGAAAACTGAGGAAGAAAGAGGCCTGGCTCACGATGAGAGGCCTCTGTGGTAAAGGACTCAAGGGGCAGGGCAGGGAAAGGAAACTTCCTGAAGGAACACGAGGTGAATGGGCCATGTGAGGCCCCCAGCGTGCTCACTCTCCACTCCTTCCAGCTCTTGTCAGGCCCTCGGAGTCTTCCATACTCTCAAAGCAGGCCCTATGCACGCTGGAGTGAGAATGTCCAGTCCTCTCATTATTTGTAAGAGGGAGTGTTCAGACACCTGCTGTGTCTTTTTCCATGTGTGGAGAACTCATATAGAGACGGTCCATATAGAGCCAGGGGACGTGGCACTGTGACCGCAGCTTTCCAGGGACCGGGCTTTGCTTCTTCTTGCCTGCCTGCTCGGGGTCAGAGTATGCTGACTGCCAGAGGCAGCAAGGGTGTGGCCTGGGGACCTGCTGCTTCCCAAATGAGATAATGTCCCTATGGATTCCTTTAGAGCCAGGGGTGTTGCTCATACAAGGTGCAAGAGGCAACGCCTTTCCAAGGAAGTCTCCCCCTCGGCTTAAGTCCCCTTCCTCCCTTCTCTGGCCACCCCCAACACTCACCCAGACACCCTTCTCCCATAAGCTCCCCTCTCCCCCCACAACTTAACTGGAAGAAGTCATTTCTTCCTCTGTGTAGCATGCCCTCATCTTTTTCCAATCCCTTGATTATGTTCACACGCACACACACGCGCACACACACACACACAAAGCCCACTTTCTATAAAGCATGGAATTCTGCACCTGCCTGAGGGAAGGAAATCTATACAAATCCTAACCAAAGAAACAGCTCTGTCCTGCTTCTCAGCAGGAGAGTAAGGAAGAATAGAAGAAGGGGGAGGGGGAGGAGGAAGAGGGAGGAGGAAGAGGAAGAGGAGGGTAGGGTGGACAAACAGAAGAAAGGAGAAGACATAAAGAGAAAGAGAAAGGGTGCAGGGGCTGGCCACTGATACCAATGGCTGGAGGAATATAAAGTTAGATGGACCCCATGCTGTTGCCTTCAAAGGAGAAGGCACAGTTAGCCAGAGGCAGGACGTCCCTAAGGGCACTATTGGCTAAAGAAGTGTGACACTGTTTCGTTGATTGAAGTAGAGAGTGTGAGGTGGGCCTTGCAAGAATAATCAGGAACTCCAGTCTCTCCTGGGAAGACCCTCATGCAGGCAAGTGTACTCTATAGAACAGAAGGCCTGTGGTAAGAAGGGACCTGCTGTCACCAAGCCAACACCCTCCCTACCTGTCTCCACCACACCCCTGACTCTAACAGCAAGCAGCCAGGCTAGGTGCTAAATCGCTCAGAGAGGTGGGGGTACGGTTGACCTTCACAGGAGCCCTAAAGCTGAGGGACACTTGTATTGGACTCAAGTGCTAGCAGAGAAGGAAGTAACACCCCTGGAGACTCCTGAGGAAAGCCACGCATCTGCCCATGTAGTACTCCCCCACAGCGGTGCTCCCCCACAGAGGTGCTGCTCCCCCATGGGGTGCTCCCCCACAGGTGTGTTCCCCCACAGGGTGCTCCCCCACAGGGGTGCCCCCCACAGCAGTGTTCCCTCACAGGGGTGTTCCCCCACAGGGTGCTCCCCCACAGGAGTGCTCCCAGGGCTGCTCTGCAAACTCCTCATCTCTGATGAGATGGTATGGAAATGAGGACAGAGAAGCACATAGACTCAGGGCATCATCAGGATTGGAAATGGCAAGCCTGATGGTGCCCAGAGAGACCTAATATCTTGTTCAAGACCACACAGACAGTAACAGTAAAAGCAGGGAAGGGGCCAGGCCTCCTTTCACCCAGCCTCACTCTTCCTACAGCAGTCTTAGCTCCTAAAAGCTGTTTATTCCATACCCATGGACCCTTCTCTCAGTCCTGTAAGGAGCCGTTTCAGTCAGTAGTCCACTCCTGGGCCTGTGATCTTGGCACTTGCTCTCCAGCCAGCACTACTTCCCACCCTCTCTAGGTGCTCACACCCCTAAAGATGCCAGGGAAGGGACTCCTTAGCCACTCTAGCACTACACAGTCCTGAGAGGTCATAGTGAGCAGCTGTGGGACATTGAGAGTCCTGGTGGAGACTGTGTAATGGTGACTTGTTACTTCGACAAAATACTCAAGAAAAGCAACTTCATCGGAACTGGAATGGGTGACTGGTGCCAGAGCTAGTTTATTCTCACTCACAGTGTGAGGGTTCAGTGTGTCATGGCGGCAGGAGAAGCTGGTCACACTGTACCCACCCACAGTCAGGAGGCAGAGTGCCATGAATCCTGGTACTCATCTCCCTCTCTCCTTTTCAGAATGCCAACCAGGGAATGGTGCCACCCACATTTAGAGTGCACCTTCCTACCTCAATTACGGTAACTTAGATAATCCCTTACATCCAGAGATCTGTCTCCTAGGTGGTCTAGAGCTGATCGGGTTGGTGACTAGTGTGAACCATCACAGAGATGCCCGCTCTCTTGCTCTGGAACTCCCTGAGGGTTTAGTAGCACCATCCAGCTCTGGGGATGAGGCTAGGGTTTATATGGAAAGATGACAGCCCTCCCTGGTCATCCACCAAGGCTCCATCTTTCTGATGTCTGCTGTGTCCAGAAGCTCCAGCCTGTGGCCAAGTCTCCATGGTGCAAACACGTGGAGGAGAGCCAAGCCTGGATAGTACCGAGTATGAGATGATGGTTTTCCTTAATTCTTCCCCTTGGCTTGGGAATGCAAAATATTATCATTTTTTGCCTGGAGACTTCCCTTCCCAGATGTGTTTAGCCAATACTCAGATGAGCTTGCATTCTTCCCGGCTGCCTGGTCTCCAATTCTCAATTGTTTGCAGAGATTCAAGGCAGATGCTCATGCGCTGACAACTGGAAGTCAGCTATGTGTCTGCCCCCAGAGAACCACTGATGGACATGTATACTTACGATGTGGGGCTGAACCCTCTTATGTGACAGTACCAGACACACAGAGAAGCAGAAATATTCTCACTGGACAGACACACGGACAAATTATAATAAAGCTGAGATTAGAACGCAGATCGCCCCACCCTATCCACGCTTCTCTTGGCGTCTCTTCAGTCTCCACTGACTTACCAACAAGCCTGTTGGCCCACTCAGCATGGCTGAGGACTCTGACAACCCTATATCTCAGCCAGCCAAACATTCCTACTCCCCAGAATAGATCCCAAACAGACATTTTTCAGAAGTGAAGATTTGTAGAAAAAAGTCACACCAAAGAAGAGGTAGAGAATAAGCAGGTGGATTGGCTCTGTGGGTAAAGCATTCGCCTCACAAGCACAAGGTCCTAGGTTCGAATCCCCAGACTCCGTGTAAAAAGCCAGGTGTGACAAGTGGTGTGTGTTTATAATCCTAGTGACAGCAAGATGAGAGAGACAGGCGGATGCATACAACTCACTGGCCAGCTACTGCAGCCTATCTGGTAAAATTTCAGGTCAATGAGAGACTCTGTCTCAAACCAAAGGTAGAAGGCAACTGTGAAACAACATATGGCCTCTACATGCACTCACACATATGTACATTATGCATTGACACATATATGTACATACATGCATACATACATTCATGCATACAAAGAATAAAGAGGGGCCCAAAGAAAGGCTGGCAACTTTGGGGAAAACCTATTCTCTCTGTACTTCACTCTGCCCACTTACAACAAAGGGCCTTGAGCCTAGGAAGAACAGTTCACAAAATGATTTCCAAGAATACTCACGCTCTACAGAAGTGTCCTAGATCTGACAGGAGCAGCAGCAACTCTCCTTGTCCTCACTGTGGACGTCAGCCTCTACTGCTGAGCCTTGTGCAGCAAGCACTTTGCCAACCAAACCAATCCCTCGGCTCTCATCAGAGATCGTGGGCGTCCTCTCCTAAGATCCCTGGGAAGCTATTTGGGAGAGTGAGGCGAGACGGTAAGAACGTCTAGCAGAGTGGGGACACTCAGCACACATTCCTTAAGCTATCGCAGAGCACTGGATTGACAGTAGACAGGGTCACACTGGGCCATATCCATCAGCACTGGAGACCTGGTGGGAGACAGTGGCTCCACCCTCGTCTCCACCAAGTGGATTGGAGACCTGGTCTCCCACTGACATTCAAGCTTGAGTCTGGGGTTCTGATCCCTTGGGACCAACGGGTCATTTTCTAAAGCCAGGTTAAGAATCTGAAAAGGAGAACAAGGCTGCCATCAGCCACAGAGTGAGGGCCATCCGGGAGCGGTGGATTCTCCCTCTGTCATCAGACTTGGGGCAGAAGAGTGACACACTGCTCAGCCAGCCTCCCTTGGCATCTCGGCAGGCAGCCTACTGAGTCCCATCAAAAACAAAATTTTTGTTTTGTTTTGTTTGAATCTGAGGTCAGTAATCCGTGAGAGGGGTTACACCCGCCCCCAACATCACCACCAGGGAAAGAAAGCCATGGATTTCAGAACAACCAGAGGTTGATGAGAGCCAAGGTCAGAGGGACAGGCTCAACATCGTTTTTTTGGTTTTTTTGTTTTTTGTTTTTTTTTTTTTAGGAAATCCACCCTCTGGTTAGTTTGGTTTGGGCAGACGCATGCAGTAACTGGATTCTGGAACTTAAATGTCTCTTTCCTGTGGCCAACCCTCACTCCTCTCTCCCCAAGGAGACTGTGTGAGGGCGGTGGGGGCAGAGGGCAGACCGTTCTAGACGGAATCCCATGAAGGACACTGTGCTCTGACCCTAGGGTGAGACTTGAGGTGGAGAGGGAGACCCTCTCTGTGGGCAGAGCCTTCTTGCTCCTCAGTCCTCCAGGTCTGTCCCTTAAAGAGGGTGACCCTGCCTCAGCTTCCCAAGCTCTTTGTTCCTGTCCCCAGCTTGCCTGCAGAGCAAGTCCCCACAGATTAGGCTCACAGAGGTGCTGATGTCCATCTCATAGGGCTGGTGTGGAATCTAGGGCTCATTGTAAAAGTAGTGGGCATTGCCAGCATCCTGCTTTCTAGCTATTCAGTCAGCCACTATGTGTAAGCAAAACCTTGGCTCGGGCCCTGAGGCACCAGCCATGTGAGAAATGGTCTGCCGTTCAAACTGTATCTTCTCAAGGTAGGGCCTTCATCTCCTACCTCTCCCATCAGACCGTGGAGTCTCCCAGACACTTATCAATCACCTCACATGAGGGCTCCTCAAAGACTAGGGCACCCACCTGCTTCACAGCCAGGCCTCTCTGAGGCAGATGAGCAGCCAGAGGGCCCAGACACACCCCTAGGGAGTGCCTACACCCTGCAGACTCACCTGTTTCTCTTTTCTGCGCCCATGCAGGATTCACGGACACCTTCAATATGGATACCAGAAATCCCCGGGTCATTGCTGGTCCCAGTGCTGCCTTCTTTGGCTACACAGTACAGCAGCATGATATCAGTGGCAAGAAGTGGTGAGTGACAGATCTGGGGGCCCCCTAGCCCAGGGCTGTGTCATACCAATGTCCTTTCCTACCCCTGGCTGGCCAGACTGGTTCTCCCAGGCTTCCTGATTCCTAGAAATCAGGAATCCATCCACAAGGTCAAATACATGACGATATACATGAGACCTGTTGCAGGAAATATTTTTTTTTAAAAAAAATGTACCATTCTGCACTATTGCTGGCTACTCTGGGACTCTGGTGACACTGCTACCTCCATAGCTAGCCCCAAGCAGTGACTGCCTATCTCTGGCTTTCTTTGCTGTGGACTGTGCTCACATTCCCAGCCATCCACCTCCTGTGGTCAGCGGTCTCAAATTACAGTAACCGGTAAAATCAAAACTCTAGAGGCTTGTAATTTATATGTGAGATTTATATCAGATTTACATATATCTCACTCCACAAAATGTCCACACAATTTACTCAGAGCCAATTGATATTGATGTAAACTGCCCACCTAGATAAGACAAACTGTCCTGTAATTAGCCATCCCTTATAAGATATTCATAGCTACCTGTGGCTATTTAAAGCCAGGCGGAATTCCTTCATCTTCCTTCCTTCTCTCTCTGTCCTCTCTGTCCTGTCTCCAAAAACCTCCGCCCACCTTCCTTTTCCACTGCCCGATCCCAGGCTCTCACCTTATCTTGTGCCTGACCTCACCTGCATATAGACATCAATCCACAGAGACTGGAACATCCATTGTCCCATCTGTGAAATGGGTGTGGGGTGCAAAGCCCCTTTTCCAGGTTATATGACAGAGGAAGCAGGCACTGGGAGCCACTGATGAGGCACCTCAAAAATCTTGGTGTCTGGACTGTGAGACAGTACCTCTGTCCTCATCCTCAGAGGGCGCCGGGGTATCTGCAGGTGGGTGTGAGATTGCTCACAAGGTACAGAGACAGCGGGGTGAAGTGTGCAAGTCCGTGGTGGTTTTAGTAAGTTTACTAGGTTGCCCGGCCATCCCCAGCAGGCAGCGTTAGGACAGGCTGACAGAAGGAGAGAGAGCACTTAGCACTTTTAGATGCTCTCAGAGCCTTCCCAGTGATTGCATGCAGGCCACGGGTGCCCTTCACCTCCCAATCTGAACCCTGCCCTCTGACCTTCCTACTCCCCTCCCCTTCTTCTGCTCAGCACTCTCTCCAAATGACACCATTCACTGCTCGGTTCTCTAGCCCTTCCTGTAGACCCTCCATCCTCCTGTGACCCCTCTCCTGCACCCCTGCTGTGTCTGGCTCCCCATCCAGACAACCCTTCTCCTCCCCTCTCCCTCCTTTTATCCTTCCTCCCCATCCACTGCTACCTCTTGCTTCCTCTTCATGCCCCTCCTTTTCTCCCCACCCTCTTCCTCCTCCTCTCCATTCTCTTCCATCTCTTCCTTCTCCTTCCTCTTCCTCGTCCTCGTCCTATTTTCCCTCCTCTATGTTCCTGTTCTTCCCCCTCCCCCTCTTCTCCCTCCCCCTCTTCTCACTCCCTACACCATCACTCTCTCTTCCTTCTTTGTCTTATTTATCTTTCTGTTTAGGTCTAGCTTACATAGTGCTGTGATTAACTTGGGTGTACAGTGAAGTTGTTATCCATCTGCATGCAATCAGCTCCCATACCACACAAGCACCCAAAAGGATTTTTTTGTGCCCCTACCCAGTCAGTGCCCCTCCAGAAGAACCATGATTCTGAGTCTTGTCACCATAGATTCATTAAGCCAGGTTTTATATGCATGTTTGCATGTGCATATGTTCATATATGTGTGTGCATGTATGTGTGTGTCTGTGTGCATGTGTGTGCATGCATGCATGCATTCATATGTGTGTGTGTGCCTGTGTGTGTGTATTGTGTGTCTCTGTGTGTGTGCACATGTGTATTCATGTATGTGTGTGCCTGTGTGTGTAGTGATGAGATCATTTTGCAGGTACTCACTTCCACCTGGCTTTTTAAATTCCACAGTGTCTGTGCAGGTTATCACATCGTCCTGAGTGTTTCACCTCAGGCCTTTTCGTTGCTTGTGAAATTCCGTCGTATCACTATGTCACTCTTGATTTATTCTGCTACTGATGGATACTGGAGCTGGTTTGAATTTGGGCTGCTCGTGTGGGGCCACTGTTTTCGGCCTTCTGTGGCTGGGCGTGTCTTCTGATGAACATTCATCATCCTTTTGCTGGGTGTGCACAGGTGGTTTAGGTCGCAGAGATAAAGAGTAGGTTTATAATTGACATTACGAGGATATGCCAAGCATTTTTTCCTCAGAGTGGTTTACTGTTTAAACTCTCTAGTAAAATAAGAGAGTCCCAGTCATCCCATGGCCACACTCACACATGGTATTATCATTTTAATTAAAGTCATTCCCACCAGTTCATAAAGTTGGTGGGCATCCTGACATTGTCTTTCATGAAGTCTCCAGGGATCTTATGTCCTTCTGTGTGTTCCGTTTATCTCTTTATCTAAACTTGTATCAGTAAAAAAGCAGCTTCGGTCTGGGACTGGGAATGTAACTCGGTTGATACAGCGCTTGCCTACCGTACACAAAGCCCTGGCTGGGTTCAGTCCCCAGCACCACAGAAACCAGGAGTGGTGGTGCACACTGTAATCCCAGCATTTGTGGTGCAGAGGCAGGAAGATCATGCACTCAAGGGCATCCTCGGCTACACAGCAAGTTTGAGGGTAGTCTGAGTGATGTAAGACTATCGCAAAAAATCAATTTTGAACTCAGACATGTGAATTCTCTGTATTTGTTCATTCTGGGTGAGATTGTTCCATCTATTTTAAGCCCTGTGTCCTTCCTTCTGCCAACTTTCCCCCAATGGCACTTGCCAGTATTTTGATTATAGTAATAGTAAACATATAGGTAAATTTGAGAGTAAATGAAATTATAATAATAACAAATGCCCCATCCCTTTATTTATTTTTAGATTTTTTCCCTCATAGTTTTCAATGTAAAAGTCTTGATCATCTTTAATTACACTAATTTCTACATATGTGTACCTTTTGCTGCTAGAAATGAGATTGTCTTATTTTCTAGTCACGCTGCTACAGAAGAATGCGATTGGTTTGTGTATACATTGTATCTCACAACTGTACTTAGTCATTTATCATTTCTAGCAACTTGGTCAGCTTGGTATATCCTTTTTATAAATTATTATCATTATTATTATTATTATTATTATTATTATTATTATTATTAAAGTGTGTGTTATTGGAGACGTGCTACAACCATGTGCAGAAGTCAGAAGACAACTTTGGGGACAGGTGTCAGCTCTTTCCTTCCACTTTGATGTGGGTTCTAGGCATCCAACTTGAATCGCCAGGCCTGTGCAGCAAGCATCTTCATGCACTGAGCCGTCTCATCCTGTCCTTGCCTGGGGCTCTCTAGGTCATCCCACGTGGTCACTCTTTGTTTCTTCTTTCCTACCTCCATACCTCTGCTTATTTTCTGCCTTGTTGCAGAGCCTAGAGCTGTTGGGTCAAGGCTGATTAGACACAGTGGCACAGAGAACTCTTAGTTTGCTTTCATGGAGCAAGTCTGAGTACAGAATGATGAAACAGGATGGTGCCTGGTTTACTCGTTTGTTGGTTGTAGATGCCACCAGACTAAAGAAGTATTCTTCTATTTCCAGTTTGATGAAGTTTTGTTTGTAGTGTGTTTGTTTGTTTGTTTGTTTGTTTGGCTTCTTTCTTTCCCTTTCTAGACAGGGCCTCACATATCCTCATTGGCTGGCCTTAAATTTGTTATATACAAACATGGCCTGGTCCCCTGCCTCCACTTCCTGAGTCCTAGGACTGCAGGCATGTCCCATCATGTTTGCAACTGGTACTGGAAATCAAACCTAGGACTCGTGTGTGCTAGGCAAGCACTCAACCAACTGGGCCATATCTCTAGTTCCCTGGCTCCGTTTTTATCTTTTGTTTTTAATGTTATCAACAAGTAAGTATTCGGCTTTATCAGGCATCTTTCTTATAAGAATTGAGTCACAGTTTTTCTATATTTTGTTAGTATGTTTTATTGGTGGGTTGAGTTTTTTAACTTAGGAGTTTTTGTTTGGGCTCTTGTCTTTCCTTCTCTTTTTCTTTTTATCCTTTTCTTCTTTTGTAGTTTGAATTCAAACTTATACTTTTGAGCTAACACTAGAGAAATACGTTATCTATCAATCTATCTATATCTATCTATCTATCTATCTATCTATCTATATCAATCTATCCATCCATCCACCCATCCATTCATCCATCCATTTGTTTGTTTGCTTATTGGTGTTTCAAGACAGGATTTCTCTGTGTAGCCCTGGAACTCGCTCTGTATACCAGCTGGCCTCAAACTCACAGATCAGCCTGCCTCTGCCTCTCTGCCTCTCTGCCTCTCTGCCTCTCTGCCTCTCTGCCTCTCTGCCTCCTGAGTGCTTGGATTAAAGGCACGTGCCACCACCTGTTGAGAAACACATTAACAATACTAACACAGGCAACTAGAAATCTTGTGCTTTGAGCACAGTTTCCTTAGAGTCATCCATTAGCTCTGCCTCTTACAATCTTTCTATCTCCTCTTCCACATAGACAACCTCAGGCTTGATGGGAGGAAGGAGGTGAAAACATCTCACTGAGAACTGAGTGCTTCGAAGTCTCTCACTTTACACATTACTGTGAACAGATTTTCAGCTTCCTAAAGGGAAATGGGTCGTGCAGGTTCCCAGTTGCTTGTGTTAGCATTGATAATGTGTTTCTCTAGTGATTCCTTCATTTCATTCAAATTTTACTAACAAAGTATCAATCGCTGGTCTTCTGTTTATATTTTCTGGGTCTTCAAGTTCTATAGCATGTTCCCCTCGTTTTCATGCTTCTTGGTGGTAACTTATGCTGTCTGTCTCCCTTTGTCACAATGTGTCTTGCTATAGGTATGACAATCTCACTAAAGTTTTATAAGGATAGATTTGGGGTTTGGAGTTTTGTTTTATAAAGATTTATTTCTTTTTATTTTGTGTGCATTGGTGGTTTGCCTGCATATATGTCTGAGTGAGGGTGCCAGATCCCCTGGTGCTGGAGTTAAAGACTGTGGTGAGCTGTCATATGGTTACTGGGAATTGAACCCAGGTTCTTAGAAGAGCAGCCAATACTCTTAACTGCTGAGCCATCCCTCCAGCCCCTGGATTTGGGGTTTTATTGAGCCCTGCTGAATCTCTGTCTTCTCTTTAACTGGTTTCTACTTGTTGTCAGTTGTTCTCTTCTGTCCTTTGGGGAGTTAATTTGTCTTTTCCTAGATTCATATTTAAATTGTTGGTTTCCTTTATATGCGGAAAAAATACACATAAGGGTTGCAATGTTCTTTTGCTTAAGCTGCATCTCATATTCTTGGGGTTTCATTTTCATTGCAATCACATGAATATCTAATGTCTTTTTTGACCCATGTGTCATTTAGAAATATGTTGCTTTAGTTCCCAAATATTTGCCAATCTTCTGGTTATGTACTATCAGAACTCTAGCTTCATTCCTAGTAATCAGAAGTGGCATTATATAATTTATTTTTTAAAAGATGCATGTATACCTGCATGTATGTCTATGCACGGTGTGGATGCATAGTACCCATAAAAGCCAGAAGAGGCCTTTAGGTCCCTAGGAACTTGTCAGTGCTGGGAATTGGAATCGGGTCTTCTGGAAGAGCAGCCAGTGCTCTGAATGGCTGAGCCACCTCTCCAGTCTCATGCTGTATAAACCAGATGTGCTCTATTTTAGTAAGTTCCCAAGTCATTTGATAAGTCTCTTCTGGTTTTTGTTTGTTAGTTGGTTGTCTTTGTTTTTGTTTGTTTATTTGCTTGTTTGTTCATTTGTTTGCTTTATTTTGGTTTGATTTGGCTTTGATTTTTTGATCCAGAGTTTTTCCAGCCCTGGCTGTCCTGGAATTTGATTTGCAGACTCGGCTGACCTCAAACTCACAGAGATCCTTCTGCCTCTGCCTCCCGAGTGCTGGAATTAGAGGCATGCGCCACCATGCTTGTTCTGTTTTTTGTTAAGTGTTTTTCTGTATGCCATTAGATCAACATGGCTGTGTTTTTCTAATGTCCACAGCTTTACTGTTTGTGTTTGGTGACTCTGTTTGGTGTGGGGAGTCTTTTGATCTGCTTATTCCATGTTTCTGGGAGATGTATTAAAATCTCCAACTATCATCACCTTTGTCAGCTTTGCTTTATATTTCTTGAAGTTGTTAACTAGGTATATAAATTAATTCGTTATTAGTTAGATACATCAATTTAGCATTACAGCCTAATACTCTATTTTCACTCAGTTGCTGTGTCTCTAACCAAAAGCAACCTGGGAAGGAAAGAGTTTCCTGGCTCTGTTTCCAGGTCAAGGTCCAGCAGAGGGAAGTCAGGACAAGAAGGCAGAACTGTTCATTACTCCACACAGCATCACCTCCAACCTGGCGACTCAGCCACAGCCAAGCCAGAACAGCAGAAACTGAGGGATAATGTCGCCTGCTACTCACTCTCAGGCTCATGCTTAGACAGCTTTCTTTTTTTATGTAAATATCAGTTTTAATATCTCAGCAAAGTAAAACATGTTTTTTTATTTTTTATTGGGTATTTTCCTCATTTACATTTCCAATGCTATCCCAAAAGTCCCCCATACCCTCCCCCCACACTCCCCGACAGCTTTCTTATATAGCTGAGAACCACCAGCCTAGGGAATGGTGCCACCCACAGTGAGCTGGACCCTCCTCATCAATTCACAATGAAGACAACCACCTCCCAAGATGTGACCACTGCCAGTCGGTGTGATCTGGCAGTCCCTTTGTTGGGACTCTCCTTTGGTGATTCTAGACAAATTGGCAGTTAAAGCTGACTAGAACACCTAATAAATCTTACATTATATCTTAACATTTTATGCTTTAATTATATTGCTACTCTATATTTATTACATGAAAATATATATATGTGTATGTATATATATAATTGTCTGGACTACTATGGGCGCAATAGCTATCTTTTAGTAAACTCCTGTGTGCTTTTTTACATCCTCTTGCTTTCAGCCTTTCTGTATCCTTACCCTCTTTTTTTGAAAATTTATTTTTAATCTTTAATTGTGTATATGCATGTATGTCTGTGTGGGGGTATATACACAGGAGTGCAACTGCCTGCAGAGGCCAGAAGAGGACATTGAGTGCCTTGTACCTGCAGATGTAGGCGATTGTGAGACATCCATTGTGGTTTCTGGAAACCCAACTCAGAGCCTATTCAAGAGCAGTATGTGCTCTTATCCGCTAAGCCCTGTCTTCAGCCAGCTGTGTCCTTATATTTAAAATATCCCTCTTCTAAGTGACATATGAGGTTTTAATCCATTCTGATAAGCCTTGCCTTGGACATAATAAATGTCCAATATTTTAATTGGACATTTAATATAATAACATAGTTGGATTATTGGTTGTCCTGTTGTTTCCAGTGCTGGGCACTCATCCAGGGTCCCACGCTTGCTAGGCAGGACTCTGCCCTGAGCTACTCCCCGGATGGTTCAACCTAGACATTAAGATGTACACTAGTGATTTACTAAGGTCTATCTTTTAAATTACATTTGTTTGTTTGTTTGTTTGTTTGTTTGGGAGGAAGCACTAAGGCATGTAAGTGACAGAGGTCAACCAGAATATCTAATATCTTTTCTTATATCTTAATATTTTATATCATAATTATATAACTAGATAATTGGTGGTTTAATTGGGAGGTTTTTCTCTGCTTCGCCCATGTGGATTCCAGGGACAGAACTCGGTGTGTCAGGCTTGGTAGCAAGCACTTTTACCCACTGCACCATCTTGCTGACCCAAGATCTATCTTAAGTTAGGGCTTTTACTACTGCCTAAGTAACACTGACTCCAGCAATCTGTCCTGTCCTGTCCCTTGTGCCATTTCTGTCATAGATTTTTACCTTTGCATAGTTATAGATTCCACCAGGCCTTTAACTGCAGCATCCCTATCTGCCTACTCATTTGATTATCGTTCTGTGACTCTTCCCTATCTTCATAGAATTCCGTGAGGGGATTTGGTATAATTTTCTGTATAAAAAATAGGAGACAGCAGCTTCAGTGCTCCTGTCTCTAAGTTTGGGCGTTGGACTTGATGTCTGTTCATCTGTCTGCAATACACTTTATTTCACTCAGATTCTTCAAGTGAACCTTTTGTTGGCAGTTTTTCTTCTATCGTCTTAATATTTCTTCCTGTTACTTTTGTTTGTTTGTTTTTGTTTTGTTTTGTTTTTTGAGACAGGATTTCTCTGTGTAGCCCTGGCTGTCCTGGAACTCACTTTGTAGACCAGGCTGGCCTTGAACTCAGAAATCTGCCTGTCTCTGCCTCCTAAGTTCTGGGATTAAAGGCGTGTGCCACCACGCCCGGCTTTATTTCCCTTTTTATAGCATCTATTTTTTCTCAAGCAGAGTCATAATTCTTTGTGGAGTCAGAGACATATTCCCTGGCATTCAGCAGCTGCTCAAACTCAGTGAAGTAAGCCTCTCTCCACTGGCCACATAGGATGCAAGGCATCTGTATTCTTTTTTTAAGACTTGTTTTTGTAATGCTAAGGATTCAAGTTGCTAGGTAAGGACTACACCAGCTGAGCTATAATCCTAGCCCCAGTATATATATTCTTTTTTAACTTTACCTTTATTATGTTAATTATGTGCACTATGTGTATGTATGTGTTTACATGGGGGAGGAGGGTTATGACGTCAGTATAGGTGCTTGTTCAGGCCAGAGGTGTCAGATCCCCTTGGAGTCGGAGTTACAGTGAGGTAGCTGTAAGTCACCTGATGTGGATGCCAGGAGCAGAACTTGGATCGTCTAGAAGAGCATTAAGAATCCTTAGCCACTGAACTGTCCCTCCAGCCGCCCAGTATACATATTCTTTACAAGCTATGCAAGACAGAAAAAGCTAGGTTGAGGGGCTGGGGAGGTAGCCCAGTCATTAGCCTGACTGCTGTGTCAGCACGAGGAACTGAGTTTGTAGCCCCAGCACTACATAAAGAGCTGGGCATGGTGGCAATGTCTGTGATTCTAGTGCTGGACACGGGAAGACAGGATCCCTGGAGCTCAGGGGTCAGCCAGTCTTGCCTAGTTACTGAGCTCCAGGTTCAGAGAGGCACCTTGTCTCAAGGAATAAGGTGGAAACTGATGGCATAAGTGCTAAACATCAACCTATGTACACGCACATACATACACACCACATATACCACACATGCATATATACCACACCTACACATGCTTTGTACACATGTATACATCACACACACATACATGAAACATACACATACACATGTACATACACATATACCACACACCATGCATATACAACCACACCCATCCATGCCTTTGTACACATGCATACATCAACATGCATACAATATCACATACACATGCATGAGTACACACATGCACAATATATGTACACCCACACAAGTGGTTGGATTAAGGAGCTGGAGTTAGCTTCGTTGATAAAGCACAAAGTCATAGGTTCAATCCCCAGCACTGCATTAACTGGCTATGGTGGCCCCAGCCTGCAATATCAGCACTCAAGAGGTAGCAGCAAGAGGATCAGAGGTTTAAGGTCTCAAAAAAAAAAAAAGTTTTCAAGTAAGCCCTTATTTTGACCAAGACTGTTAAACATCTGTTAATAAGTTTACAGGCTCTGCACAGTGCTGGAATTCTAAAAGCATGGTTTCACTCTAGAGTAAGCCTTAGACCCAGCGAGGAGGCAGTAACTCAAAGGATTAAAAACAATGCGAGACGAAAGATGACCTGGTAGTATTCAGACCCATCTTGTGGGTTACTTTCTCCATCTCTCCATGAGGGCTCTCTAGAGCCTTTTCCTGTCCTGGAATGACCCTTCCTCCCAAGGCTTTCCCTTGGGAAGACATATGACTTCCAAGGTACCAAGGGAGCCTCTTGCCCCATGTCCCCTCCACAATGAGATACCAGTGCTGCATGGAATCCCTGCAACCTGACAGCACCCTTCCCAAGGCAGAAACTCAGCCAGCTTCTAACATGGGGAGCCCCAGGCAAGGTCTCCAGAAGGCCTTTGAATAGAAGATGCCTCTGAGGTCATGAGATGACTTGATTTCTTAGATGCTTTTGTTGACCTGAGCATGGCCCAGAGCCTGTGGAAAGGAGTGTGTGCCCCTGGTGGGATGGGCAGGGCCACACCCACTGGAGCCCCAAGACCTGAGCTTATGTACAGCTCCCACTGAGCTTAGAAAACAGAGAGAGCAGCCTTGGGGACTGAGGGAGCTGCAGGACCTGTGAAGTGGACCAAAGCACCTGTCAGGAGGGGTCCCTGTCCCCAATGGCAGGAACCTCATTCATTACCGTTTAATTATTCCCTATATCAGCTACTTGTCTTGTTACTGGGACCAAATACCTGAGAAAAGCAATTTCAGGGAGGAAGGAAGCGTTGATTTTGGCTCACAGTTGGAGGGCACAGTCCAGCACAGCTGTGAGGCATGACACCAGGGGCAGCTGGTCTATTGCATCTAGTCAGGAAGCAGAAAGACAAATGCTACAGCTAGCTCAAGTTTTGCTTATAATGCAGTCAGGGTCCCAGTCCATGGTGTGGTACCATCCACATTCAGCGTGGGACTTACCACCTCCATTAACCGAATCTAGATAATCCCTAACAGGCATGGCCAGAGATTTGTTCCCATGCTGACTCTAAACCACATCAAGGTGGCAATCATAACTGACCCCCACATTTCCTCCTTTCACACACACACACACACACACACACACACACACACACACACACACAAACACACACACACCGCTTCTCCCACCTTGCAAGAAGCTTTCTGGGAGTTTTATTCAGAGAGAGGACCCGTGGGTGTTGATCTTGGGGTGAGAGACTGATTGATTGCAATGTCCCTCTGGGGACCCTGGCTGATCACTATTCATGCCTTTGTGGCAAGAGCTGATGTGGCTTTCTGCCAGGAGGCACCTCAAAGCAGGGACCAGAGAGAGGATTTGCAGCTCAGAGCTCTGCCACTGGAGAGAGGCCTTGGCAGACTCAGCCTTTCTGACCTCTGTTTACTCACAGATCAAATGAGACTGGACCCTCCCCTGCCCCATCGGGGAGTGTGCCGGGCAAGGTTAAAGAGCACTCTACGTGCACACATGTTTCATAGCAAAGCAGGAAGTGACCGTGGAGTGACTTGCAGCTGGAGGCAGAGAATCCTGAAATCAAGACAGTGGCTGCGCTCGGGAGGCTCCTGTGCACCCAGCCCTGGGCAGAGCTCATACTCATAGTCTATGTCTCCGGGGTCAGAGGATCTGTCACTCAAACTGCTCCTCAGTAATCTCCAGCAGGGAGATGGACTCTAAGGCCCACCTTCCACAGGACATGGTGAATGTAAGACAAGAGGGGAAAGCGTCACTCCCAGACACCAGTGTGACCCAGGGAAGTGTGGCCCAGTGTCATCCACTTCGGATACCCACAAAGGCCTGAGCCATCATGCTGGAGCCTCATGGGGTGTCAGGGGCACAACAGCCTGACTAAGAGGTCACAGGAACAGGTCTGGAGGGGTAGCCAATGGTATTTATTCTTAATCCTTCACCTTTTCCCACCATGCCCGACTCAGAACCCTCCTTGGGCTCTGCTGAGCATCCAGGGATGTTGTAGGCATCTTGAACCGTTTCTGACATGCTTCAGTCTCAACAACAATAACAACACTCACAGACGCACAGAAAGGAAAGCGAAAACAAATTCCTCGGGGACTGAGTGTTCTCTGCCTCTGCTCTTTAAGCCCTTGTGTATTTTCAGAGAAACTCAATCCACATGACTTGAGCTCGTTTACATTGAAGTGATTAAGACCATTTGATGTCCTGTGCTCCAGTGCCGGCCTGCAGAAGCCCCTGCCTGCGTCCTCTGGTGCAGGAAGCCTCCTGATGCTTTGAAGAAAGAGAGCTGGGCCCCATAAGGTCCCAGTTTGTTCTTGAAGCGCTGCCCCCGGCTAGAGAAACCTCAGCTCTCTACAAGGCAGAACATTCTGCTAAGGGAGACACTGTTACACGTAGACTTTGAGACACAAGGTCATGGTAAGCTGCCTGCATGTGAGTATTAGTTACATTTCAGTTCTAGGACAAAACGCATGAATTGAAGAGCAGAGCAATTGAAGGCAGGAAGAGATCATTTAGACTCCCAGTGAGAGGGGAGAACACATCATGGTACAGAAGGCACGGAGTGCGAAGCAACCAGTCAGGGCGCATCTGCAGTCAGGGTGCAGAGCAAGGTGAACGAGGTGCTCAGCTCACTGTCTACTTGACAGTCAGTCTGGGACCCCAGCCCATGAAAGGATGCAGGCCACATTCAGGTTGTGTCTTCCCTCCTCAGATAAAATTTTCTGGAAACATCCTCATAGATATGTTGAGAGATTTGTTTCCACTGTGATTCTCAATCCCACCAAGATGGCAGAACAGGGGCCAAGTCCAGCTAGGAAGAGACAGGAATGCTCAGGGAACACAGATTCCAGCTCACAGATACCTAGAGAGGGACACTCGAAAAGGTTTTGGGTTCATAGGAAGGAATCAGTTTCAAACATGGCAGGAAAGGGTGGTGGAGAAACCCGAGGAGGATGGGATTTTGATGTCAAACATCTTCCTTCCCACCCTGCTGCTCTCTCTCCCTTCCCTTTCTTATCTTCCTCCCTCACTTTCCTTGTCTCCCTCCTCCCCCTCTCCTCCTCCTCCACCTCCTCCTCCTCTACCTCCTCCTCCACCTCTTCCCTTCCCCTGTGCCCCTCTTCCTCCTCTTTATTCTCCTTCCCCTTCCCTTGACCTCCTTCACACACACACACACACACACACACACACACACACACACACACACACACACACGGCCGCCCGCGCCTGTCCTCCACACCATTCTTCCTTCCCCTCCCTCCTTTTCTCCCCCACCCATATCTTTATTGGAGACAGGGCAGAGGTTGCAGGCTACCAAGCAAGAGGAGGCTACCTTGCCCCCCATACCCTCCACCCCACCCTCGCTTTCCTAGGAAGCCATCAATATCTCAGCAAATCAACATGTACCTTAAGGACAGGGAGGGAAGGCTTCCCAGTGCCTGGAACATTCCCTGAGTGAACAAGAGCCCTGGTGCAGAGGAGGAAAGCAAGTGCGCGTGCAAGTGCGCATACTGGAGGGCTAAAGATTGAAGGAAGGAAGATCCTGGGCAGAAGTGAGTGGGTGGAGGCTGGAAGGGAAACTGGCAAGGTGCTGTCTCTGCAGGAGCTGCCTTGGGTTGGTTCCTAAGCTCAGGCTGCTGTGGGGGGTAAAAGCTTCTCTCTAAGGAGAGAGAACAACTGGGGCATGACTATGGTTGCTGGTGGGCGTGGGGTCAGACAGACTCACCAAATCTCAAGTCCCAGCCTTCTGATCAGGGTGTTCTGGCGACGGCTGAACTGAGCTGTGTGGTTAGGGGCTTCAAGAGACATGCGCCTGTGTGTCGTACAGGTGGACTGTGGTGGGAGGAGGTGCGGCCCAGACACCTACAAAGTTTGGAAGCAAATATTCGCCATGGTGAGGTGTAGATCCATGCTCGCCATCACCGCCACCAGAAGCATGCCATCACATGGTGGTCCTGAGACGACAAGGGCTGGAATCCGCAGGCAGGTCACTAACATATTGTGCTTAGGTTTTATTATCTATGGGGTACAACCAGGGCTGGAGAGATGAGTCTGGTTAAGAGTACTGCCTGCTCTTGCAGAAAACCCAGGTTCCCAGCACCCGAATCAGGCAGCTTACAATCAACTTTAACCCCACTTACACCCTCTAACCTCCACTGGAACTTGCATGTATGTGGTGCGTGCAAAATCACGCAGCCTCACGTACACATACACACAAAGCAAAACCATAAATAAATCTAAACAAACTTGACACAACCTAGAGTCGCCTGGATCAGATTTGCCAGTGGGGCTCTGTCTTGATGGCTAATTGACTCTGGAGGGCTCAGACCACTGTGAGCCGCACCATCCCTAGGCATGGGATCCTAGGCTGTATAAAAAACTAGCTGAGCAAGGCAGAGAGTGGACCCATGAGAGGCATCCTTCCATGCTTCAAGCACCTGCTTTGACTCTGCCCTGACTTCTCTCAATAAAACATGGTGACCTGAAAGTTATAAGCCAAATAAACCCTTTGCTTTTGGTTAGAGTATTTTTTATCACAGTGACAGGAGAAAAGAGGAGAACACACCCTAATCTCTCCCCAGAGTCCTATCAGGCATGGTGTCCCGTGCTGTCGAGATGCCAGGCAGAGCAGACAGCTCCTCATCCTGAAATCAGGGCCGCTAATGCAGTGGTCTTCCATGGAGCACAGTTCTCAGAGGCAGAGGTGGGTTAGGGCTGGTCCAGGGGTGGGAGCATCCCCCAGGAGGCCCAGATGGACCACACAGAACCATGGGTGGGCCTTCAGGGCTGTTGTGCCCTGTGTCAGTTCTACCTTACATAGAGGTTGGTCTGAAAGGTCCTCCCAACCTCCTTAACGTCAAAGGTGAGGAAGCCAAGGCTTGGAGGTAGAACAATATTAAACCAAGCCCCATGACCAGTCAATGGAAGAGCCAGGGCTGAAACTGACGTCCAGCTGCCAGCTTGGGGCAGCATCTCCCTCCTGTGACTGCTCCACCTGATTAATGAGCACTTAGGTGGCTAGAGACAGTTCATCTAGCATCCTGCATCCCAGAGCACAGGATGCCCTAGTTGGTACCCATCCAGACCCAAGGATTCTCCACACGTATTCCCAGAGGCTCACTGAGGATGGACAACTGAGGACGTCTCCCTCCCTTTGAGCAAAGTCTAGTCTTCAAAGTCACACCACTGGGGCAGGGATGCTAGCTCAGTTGATTGATCATTTGCCTACCATGCACAAGGCCCTGGGTTCGATTCCTCAAACTGTATAAACTTAGCATGATGGCTGTATAAACATGGCATGATCCCTGCACTTGGGAAGTGAAAACAGGAGGATCAAATGGTTACTCTTAGCTACTTAGCAAGTTCAAGGACAGCTTGAGCCATATGCAGTGCCCTCCCGTCTCAGCACTTTTCAAGCCATGAGACTTGAACATGTCACAGCTGGTTTCTCTACCAGTCTCTTCATCCAACAAAAGGGCCCAGGGATGTAAATCCAAAAGTAAACTTGTGGAGGAAGGAGGAAGAGATGGTGTAAAATGTCTATCACAAAGCAGTCACTGAGAGATGTTGTCTCCTTCACTGCTCCTTCCCTGAGGGGAGAGACAGAAGCTTCAAGGATAGGAGGCTCAATGGCTGCTTGGACAGAATGACAGATCTTCAATCTGGTCCCCTTCCTCGGTGACAGGCCTGGAGCAGGCTTGACCTTTCTGCTGGGAAATCTCACCGAGAAATATGCTTCTTTGTCCCCAACTCAGGCCCCCAGAGCAGGCTCCCAACCTCACGGTGCAGAAATGCCTTCTGCTATTTTCCCTTGGAACAAATCAAAAACCCACACCCTGACTCATTCTGGTTAGAGGATAAATCACGGTAGCGGCAAAGCCGGTGGGCAGGATGGCATCCACTGCGTAAGGGCCAAAGAGAAGGGGAAACCATATTCTAGGGAAATGCAGGCTTAGGCCCCAGGCCAAGCCACCAGGCAGGCCCTGGCAGGGCAGGCAGGCAGGCGAGCAAGGAGAGAGAGATTGTGGGAGGCTCAGAGAGGGGAGTAGAAAGCCAGGCAGTTGTCCTCAATGATGGGGCTGAGAGCACCTAATGCCCTCAAATGGCAGACAGCAGCCTTGAGAGGAGCCACAGGGAGGTGGGAGGGGAGCTGTCAGCCTCAGAACCCAGTGCAAACTTGAGCGGTGTACAGATGTGAGATGCAGGGGCCGTGTACAGATGTGAGGCAAAGCCAGATAACAGCTCTCAAGGCTCTTCAAGCCCCCGAGCCATTTCTCTCTCTGCTATCCTTTCACTTATTTATGTTTTTAGTTCTAAATCAATGCAGGAGAGTGCCAGGATTTGAAGGCTATATGAGCGATGGCCCAGGTAGCTCCTCACACAGAATCAACCGCAGAGCTGGAGCCAGGGGCATCCTCAGACGGAGAATATTCTTAGTGATGAACTCCAAGAGGCAGGGAGCCAAACAATATGCTTTCTGGGGTCAGAAGACACAGTCTTGGGAGTGGACGCCTCCTGGTTACTAACCCCCAAGAAAGAAAATAAACTGGCTTTGGCCGTTCAGAGAAGCCAGGGAGAACTGCCAACTCAGCATCTTGGCCTGTCTGGTCCTAGCCTCTACCTCCTCTCCTCACCCCTGCACAGTGGCTAGCAGCCTCCTCCCCACCCTACCCCCTTCTCCAAAGCCAACACCATCCATTCTGTTACTTCCAAAGCCCAGCGCAAGAGAGGCAAAGGGAGCGTCTCACACGAGGGAGCAACTGAGCTCAGACCGAAACGCACCTCCCCTTCAAAGCAGAGTCCTACGATTTCAAGGCTGGCATACTCAGCCCTCCATGTCTGTGAGTCCTGGATCCATGAATCCTGTAAATTATAGAGTGTCCAGGTTGTTTTCTTATCATTATTCTCTAAATCATACATTACAGTTGCCATTTAAATAGCTATTTGATTTGAATTAGAAGTTAAACTTAACTTAGAGGTGGCTTAAAAGTCTATGAGGTGATGGGCTGGTGAGATGGCTCAGTGGGTAAGAGCACCCGACTGCTCTTCCAAAGGTCCAGAGTTCAAATCCCAGCAACCACATGGTGGCTCACAACCATCCGTGACAGGATCTGACTCCCTCTTCTGGTGTGTCTAAAGACAGCTACAGTGTACTAACATATAATAATAAAATAAATCTTTAAAAAAAAAAATAAAATTTAAAAAAAAAAAAAAAGTCTATGAGGTGATATGTGTAGGTTCTATGCAAATGCTAAGGCGGTGTGTGTGTGTGTGTGTGTGTGTGTGTGTGTGTGTGTGCGCGCGCGCGCGCGCGCTGTATGAACACATATTATGGATGTGCAAACCCCTGTGCGTGCACTTGCAGAGACAGAGAACGTTAGGCTCCTGCTATCTTGCTCTCTACCTTATTCTGTGAAGACAGGGCCTCTCACTGAACCTGGAGCTAGGTTAAGTAGCCAGCAAGCTCCAGCAACTCTCCTGTCTCAGCTCCCATCCTGCACAGCACTGGGGTTACAGGGACACATGGCCACACCCAGCTTTTTATTCAGGTCCCAGTGCTTCTGCAGTGTTCTTACCACTGAGCCATCTTGTCGGGCCCCATCTTGAGCCATTCTATGGAGGAATTTGAGCAGCTGTAGGTTTTAGGGTTCATGGACTCCTGGGGCCAATTTCCCACGAACACTAAGGAATGGCTATAGTCAGTTTGAGGAGGGGGTTGTCTTTGAGACATAGTCTCACTATGTAGTCCTGGCTGGTCTGGAATTCATAGAGATCCACCTGTTTCTGCCTCCCAAGTGCCAGGATTAAAGGTGTGTGCCTCCACACCATACCTCACTGTCAGTTTCATGGCCCCTTACAATTTTAACTGCATCTCTCCTAACTGGCACTAGAGGGCGCAGGTTGCCTCCCCACCCCCACCCCACCCCCACCCCACCCCACCCCCACCCCGTGATTCTGCTACTGATTCTGTGAGCTTGCCATAGGTGAGACTGACCAGCAGGGCGAGCTTCCCATCAGCAGGCTACCCCACAAGAAAACAAACAAACAAACAAAAAAACAAAAGCTGACCTTTTACTGGTGATCAAAAAGCAGCCACATTTTCAAAGGCTGTATACAATTATACCACACTAATATGGTATAAATGTCTTTCTCACTTATTTAAGCTATGATCAACCCTCATTAATGTAACCAGGGTTTTCCCCAGGCTTAGAGAGAATGCTTCCTTCAACTACCCCTGACTGAAACACAACCAAGATCTTGGGGATTTTAGCTCCTCTTCACGCCTGTTTCCACGCATGGCCAGTGGGACCATGCTTGTTTCTGCACGGAGCTGGCTGTGGTTTTCCCTTGAGTTCTTGAGTCTATCCTAACCGCTGGAATGTTTCCCTCCCGGTTCCGCTGCCATGAATCAGTCAGATCCAGTAGCACAGAGCCACCTGGAAAGAGCATTGTAAGAAAAACCAATTAGGAGAAATGGAAAAGGGAAAATGGAAAACAAGGTGGATGGAAAGAAAGAGGGAGCGAAGAGTGAGTGTGAGCCCCAAGGGCAGGGCTTACCTCATGCCCGTCTTTGCAGCTTCAGTGTGGGACTCAGGCTCACAGAGGAGGGAGAAGGGAAAAGAGGGCTCTGGAAGTCTGAGTGAGAGCCATACTAAGTCTCAGGGAAGCACAAAGCTGGACACCTTCGATGGGGTTCTGGGACCATGGTCCCTGTGTAGGACACTCTGAGATCCCTTTCCCTGCTGAGTAGGGAAGGATCAGCCACAGTGAAGGCAAGGGTGGGTAAGGGGAGGGCAGGGGCCTGGCCCACTGCAGACAGCACAGCCTGTGGCTGTAGCGCCTCTCTTCCTCGTCCTCTGCTCTTCCCAACTGCAGGGCTCACAACGCTGAAATGCAAGACAGGGGCATTTTCAAATATGAAACAATAGACTTTACTCGCTAGTAAAGGCTCAAGTGAGTGTCTAGCCTTTTCTTTCTTCAGGGCTCCTCAAACTAAGATCTATTCTGTAAGAATGGCTACTTGCAAGGCTGGAGAAACGGCTCAGTGGTTAAGAGCACTTGTTCTTGCAGAAGAACTAGGTTTGTTTTCTCGCACCCACACGGCAGCTCACAACCATCCATAAGACCAGTTCCAGAGGATCCAACACCCTTTCCTGGCCTCCAGGAACACAAAGCACTCCAGTGGTAAGGCACACAGGCAAGCAGAACACTCTTATATAGAAAGTAAGTCGTTTTTAAAGAATACCCATTCATCATATCTGGAGGGGGAAAATAAAGAGACCTGAGTTTTGAACCACACAGAAAGCATTTTGAAGGATGCTTCATAGCCAGAACCCCTTGCAATGACACTATACTGAACTGGCAGCTGTCCTACACCCACCCCCTCTGCTTCTCAAGGAGGGTCCAGGAGTGCCAATTCTTCACCAGCTTCCAGCTAACTTAGCATCTCTAGTAGTTTCTGAAACTTCAAAATAGGAGCTCTCTCTCTCTCTCTCCCTCTCTCTCTCTCTCTCTCTGTCTGTCTGTCTGTCTTCTGTGGAGCCATTGTGAACTAGGGATGAAGCCCAAGGAGTAGAGTGCTTGCCTAGCATACAGGAAGCCCTGATTTTCATCCCTGGAGCCATAAATATTGGGCATGGTAGTACATGCCTGTGAGTCCAACGCTTGGAGGTTGAGAGAGGAGGATTAAAGTTGAAGGTCAGTCTGGACGACATGAAAAATCAACAAGAGAGAGAGAGAGAGAAGAGAGAGAGAATGCCATGGGACTTCATGAGTACTAAGAGAGCCTCAGGGGAAGTCTTTAGCATAATACCTACTAGAAAATTAACTCCCACAAATAATCTATCTGTAGAGCACTTCCTATGGCTTCTTCCTATGGAGGGATTTGAGAATGGATGGGCGGGAGCCCCAGTGGTCCAATCGGTCCAATGGTACACTGCACTAAGGTGAAGCAGATGAACACATGCCCTGGTTTTTGCTCATTTGGAGATGGGGCCAGTGCAGGAGATGAACCCTGGGGCTTGCTTATGCTACACAAGTGATCCACCACTGAGCACCCCACCCCCGCCATGTTAAGGATTCCTGCCCTTATACCCAGGTGTCATCATTCCCACGCCTCTCAAGTATCAGTTAATACAGACCAGGGGCTCGCAGAGCCCTTGACAACAGAATCACCGACTGAAGTGAACCAACACTTGGGCGTCGCAGTCAATTACCAGGGCAGACTTTGCTGGAGTGGGAGGTACACCTGGGATTTCCATTTTTAACCATCCCAAGATGAGTCTAGGGGACCCTTTCTAAAACCACCAATGCTTGGTGAGAGGTCTGTGGTGTCAGAGATTGAGCTAACCCCGGTAGGTACCTTTAATACCTGAATCCAAGCACATGATCGTTGGTAGGGATACATCCCCCTGAAAGCAGGTGGAGACAGCCCAATCAGGGGCAATGTGGCACCTGCCAGTCAGCAGAGGATGCCTCTGAGCGAGACCCAACACAGAATCATAAGCTTAATTATAATACCTGGAGGTTTATTTTGTTATGATTTTGGTCGTGCTGTTCTTGAAAGCAGACTTTGTAGATGACAGTGTTGTTTTTGCAAGATCTAAAAGCTGGGCGTGACTGGATATGGAGAAGTGTTTTAGCTAGAGTTCCCTGGACTTGTGAAGGGAGAAGGGATGGATGGGACTGTCGGTGAGGAAGAGTGAGAGGGGGCAGGAAGGATTGGTATGACTGTCTCAGCTATAGGGACGGCAGGGATGTTTGTCTCTCTGGTTCACCCCAGCACAGCCCTCACCAGGAGGCACGCGTTAGAAGATGCACAGACAGGCACTTGCACTCCTTAACATGGGAGTCACGCCATTCTCCCCATAGGTCCAGACCTGCATCCCCAAGTGACACTGTTCACGATGCAAGCCTCTGCCAGGGGCTACTATTCAGGGATGGATTCTCAAATGGCCAAACAAGAGCTGTCCCTCTGTGCCCCTGCCTAGGCCCTGTTACAGTGTGATCCCCCACTTCCCTCTGTTCAAACCCACAGTACCCTGCACACAGAACCTACTCAATGGCTACTGCTCAGACCAAAGCCGTCCAAGTCCCTCATTTTACAGACAAGGCATGAAGGCCAGCATAGGGAAGGTAATTCAACCCAGGTTGTTTAGCTCGGTGGGACAGAGCGGCATTAACCATAAGCACAGGAACAATAGAGTGTCTGTCTGTCCTTCCGCCCCCAAGCTCTTTGCCCTTTCCCAGGTCTGTAAGCTGGAGGAAGGACTGCTGTACCCACCAGGGACAATGAGTGTGCCGTGGTGCCTCAGCCAGCTCTGCCAGCTGAGTGGTTGGGGATCAGGGAGGTCCTGACATTTTTGTGCTTGCTTCCTTCCTTGTCTAGCCATGTCCCTGGTCAGGGACACCCTAAAAAGGGTTGTTGGGGTGCACTGTGGACCCGACTTAACAGTGAGCACCTGCACAGAGGGCAGCAGGAACTGCAGAGGCTCTTCCTGACAAGCAGGCCGGGGAGCCAGTCAGATGAGCCTCACGTCCCGCTGAGAAACATCTGTCTAAACGGCCTCGCTGCTTAGGTTTCATTTCAAAGGGAAAGATTCGTTACAAAATGGAAAGAAAAAAAAATTCTCCAAGTGTGGGTTGGACAAATAAGGCAGGGCTTATCGCTCCTTCTGGAAAGAGACAGAAGGGTTTTTATATGTGGCTCTCAGCCTTTCTGCTGGGGAGAGCAGGACCTGAGGCACACAAAGAATGCTGGGAGCAGGAGCTTGTGTGCAAAGCTCAGACCTGGAGAGCTCAGCCGAGCTCACCAGGAAGCTTTATCCCAAGAAGCAAAGAGGACTCAGCTTGGATGGCACAGTGAGTGTCTCCTCCGGCTGTCCACCCACTTCCTCAGTAGTTACCAAGCGTGGACTGCTCAAAGGACCTCCACCAACTCTGGAAACCAGCTATGTATAGGAGAAAAAGGAGACACTAGAGGCAAGAACAAAGCATCAAGGGAGTTAAAACAACTTCTGGTCCAGAGATTATAGGGGGCTTCCCGAGGAAGAGGCATTGGGAATGAGTGATGGAATGAGGAGAGTCAGAGGGCCTGGGGTGGGGGACGGCACAAGCAGCGGAGTGTGACGTGCAGAGCAACGGGCACATGCCCGGCGTGGGTGTGAGAGGTGCTAAAGGGCTGACACCCTTCCACTCAGGAAGCAGGCAGCCAGCAGCCCCGGCTCTCGTTTCTCTTCAGCTGGGTTGAGAGCCTCCCTTGCAGCTGCCGTCCCTCCCTCGTCCCCTCTCCTGTTCTAAGTGGACACAGAGGTAAAGTCACAGGCAGGGACCCAGACCTGTGAGGTCAATGGAAGGGAAGGTGCAGGTTAAGACCAGACACCGAGATGCAAAAAGCCACCGCCATAGCCAGCCCTCAGAGTGACATCACATCTGGTGTCTCGTCTACCCATTCCACTGGGGCTTCAAAGCGCCTGCAGTGATTAATATTGATAGAGGTTTGTGCAATAGAAAGTTTCCCTGAGCATCAGCAGATGGGCTACCAGTAAGAAAATGTAACAGTGTTTTACCACCATGAAGAACTGGGCTGGACCGTATTCTCCATCCATACCAGATGCTCCCAGGAAGGCTGAGAGGCTGCTCCCAAGGCATTTGGCCTTAGCCGACACTGTTTCTCCTCACACACACACACACCCTCTCCACTGCTAATCTGTCTCCAGGGGCAAAATTCACCCTCTGTCCACACCCTGGCAAACTGCTTAGCTACCAACTTCAGTGATGTGGTACCTCATCTGAAAGACTTGGGGAGGGGTGGGGGAGAAGGAGAAAGGTCGGTTGGTAAAGTGCTTGCCATGCAGGCACGAGGGCCTGTGTTTGGCCCTTAGATCTGGGGCCCTGTGATGCATGTTTGCAATGTCAGTGTTTGGGGAGGCAGAGACAGATGCATGCCAGGGCTCCCTGGCTGGCCAGCCTAGCCTAACTGGCAAGGCTGCACACACACACACACACACACACACACACACACACACATAAATACACATGGGTTCACATACACACAGAGAGTGAAAGGGGCAGAGGGAGAGGGAGAGGAAGAGGGACAGAGGAGCCCCAGGCTGTCAGAGAATATTACCAGTAGACTCGGACTCTGTGGGCCCTGTTCCCTTAACTCTGGGGCTCCTCCCTCCACAGAAGGGAACATGCCCCAGATTCAGGGTTCATGGTATCATTGAGAAGCACTGGGTATCCAGGGGCACCACTGATATAAGATGATTCGGAAAGGTATCCATCTGTAAAGCATCCACATATGTGAAATGATCCCAGTTTTCCCATCCTCTTGACATCTGCCTGGACAGTCTCTACAGGTGCAGCCTTCTAGAAAGTTTTCATTCAAAAGGAAGCCAGAGCCTCTCTGTTCTTCCTCCCCTCCTGGCCCCCACCCCGAATCCGAGGTATGAACTCTGCTCGATAAACTTGGACTCCCTTTGTAACGTAAACAGAATTAAAATCATACTTTAAAAAAAATGAGTCCTGTTTCAGTGAGCTAAAGGAGTATGTGGGTGCAGGATTGAGAGGACTCAGTGCCCCTATGCCTTACAGCATGAGTCCCATCCCTGGCATCCACATGGTAGAGGAGGGAGCTGATTCCCACAAGTCATCCTCTGACCTCCACTGGCAAACTGTCTGTCAAGGCTGTTGGACAATTAAGGGCACCATCTGTGGGGTGATAAAGACAGCAGAAGAAGCACATAAAGAATACAGCACATACCTGTGATTCCAGCTAAGACCGGAGGGAGAGTCGTGAGTTCTAGGCCAGCCTGGCATATGTAACAATTCACTTCCAAAAAGAAAGACAAGAGCCAGTTAGTACAAAGAGCAAAGAGAGGAGGAGGAGAAGGAGGAGGAGGAAGAAGAAGAAGACGATGAGGAGGAGGAGGAGGAGACGGTAGAGGCTGGTTGAGACAGGTGTCAGGGAAGGCGACCTTGAAAAAGACCCTAAATGATGAGCAAGAGGGAAGGAGGCCAGCAGCTATGCCACATTAGTGAGCCTCAGAGGCCAGGGCAGAGGAAGACAGGGAGCAGGGACTCAGACCTTGGCACCCAGGGAAGCCATAGACTCTGCTGTCCCATGTAAGGATCCCACAATCCTCAGATTCAAGGTCATATTAACATCCACAGAAAGTCTGGGAAACAGGGACTGGACCCCATCTCCAGGACCTGACTCTATGATTGTCTGGGCTTGGACCCAAGACAGTTCATGCCCACAGGTCCCCTGAGGGGACTCATTCTGCTGTGGGACTGGGGCCCAGTTTGACAATCACGACCGAGAGGTCACTGCCTGCTGGCCAGCCCATCCCTCCTTTCAAACCAGAGGCCTCTTCAAGGCACCTGTGATTGGTGCGTCAATGGGAGACTAGTCATTGCTGCCAGAGACTGAGGGCACGAATGGCTAGTCACAGGAAACAAGGTTTGTAGAGTCCTCAGAACATCCTAGACACTCTGCTATTCCTATTACAATTTTATTTAGTGTTGGGGGGGGGCGTGTCAAGACAAGCTGCCAGAATGGGTTCTCTCCCTTCATTCACCATGGTGGATCCCGGAATGAAACTAAGATTGTCAAGCTTGGACGGAGGCACCGTTACCCACTGAGCCATCTTGGGGGGCGGGGGGAGGGTTGGGTTGAGTGATCATGGAAGCTAGCCATTTCTAAGACCTTCAAGGAGAGTGGGCAAACTAGAGACCAGTGGATCAAATGGCAGCATTTCAATCCAGAGGCTGGCAAACGTGAGAGCCAAAGAAAGCTGGTATTCCTGCTCAAATCTGAGGCTGGGGAATCTGGTGCCCAAGTTCAAAGGCAGTCTAGCAGGAAGATTCTGTCAGCTGGGGCCAATCTTCACACCCATCAGGCCATCACCAGACTGAACAAGGTCCACCCACGCTGTTGAACAGTCTGTCCCCACTCGTTGACTGATTTCATTGCTTATCGGGTACAAGAACACCGGCACAGGAACACCTGGATAGTATTTGACCAAATATCTGAGCTACCTGGGCCAATCACACTGACACATAACATTAATACTTAAAGTGAACGTGTTTGCTTAAGACCCACACAGAGGATTCTAAGCTCTCAAGAGAGTTTTATGGAGTCGGGGAGAGTTAGGGAAGTGTTGGCAAAGAGTGGCCTCATTCATTTTCCCAGATGCTAGGAGGTCAGGCTTTGCCAAGTGTCTGGGCCAAGGTGGGCACAAACCCCTGATGCTCTCCCAGTTCTGGCAGCCTAGGGTAGGCTCTCCCTGAACACGCATGCTCGCACACACACATGCATGCACACACACACACACAGAGCCCTGCAGCCCTGAGCCCCCATGCCTCAGGCTCTCTGTCTGCTGTGCTCAGCACTTCCCCCACTCCATCTTGAACACATTAGCCACTAGGCTCACACTGACTGGAGGAGATTACATTTTCCATGAAAGGAGAGAGAGAGAGAGAGAGAGAGAGAGAGAGAGAGAGAGAGAGAGAGACTCACTAAAGGAGGACTCCCTTTCATTCTCTAGATTGGTGAGCTCCCACACATACCATACCTCTGTCTGATGTCAGAAGGAAAAGTGACGGCAAGCTAGAAAGGGGAGACAGATGGCCAGGGGTGGTTTGGGGGTCTAAGGCAGTAGACAAAGGACCAAATGATGGAGGGATGAATGCAGAGAGGAGAGAACACAGGTCACCTTGGAGAAATGAGTTCATTTGGCTTTCTGACGGCCAGCCCAGTCCACATTGTGAGCTTCTAAAGTCTTGGTAGTAGGGAAGGGAGCACTGAACCTGGAGTCCTGGCTCTGAAGCAGCCCCTAGACAGGCTTCCAATGTGGACAAACTGACTTTGTAACCAAAACCCTGTGTCCATCCATCGTGTACACGTGACTCGTTAAAATCGACTGGGTCATCACTGATTATTGAGGTTCCCGGGATGCAAAGGGGAAACATTACAGAGAGTTGCTACCAATACCAAGGAAAAGATCAGAGCCTACAGCCTGCCCTTCTTAAGCAATCCCTCCCCGCCTCTAGACTCGCCATCTCCAGCAGAGGCTGGTCCCTCTCTCGGAATGTCTTTTCTGCTTTCCTAGACATCCAAGAGCTACTACTGCTCACGGGCTCTGGCTTCTACCATCTGTGTGGGAGCTGAGCTGCTCACACCTGCCTTGGCAGACACAGGCAATAAAAGATGTGGCTGGATTTAGAGCATAGCCCTGCCTGCCAGCTTTCTACCCTCCTCGACTTGGCACAGAGGGTAGAAGCCCAGAGGCAGGACACTGGGCCCTAACAGAGCTTTGTCTCCTTCTGTCCTACCTGGCACGCAGCCCCTCCTTGCTCTGGGTTCTGGATATCTCTTCCCAGGCTGTCAGGGAAGTTTTTCCATCCTTTGTAGTCTCAACACCCATTACCAGGTACGCAGAAACATCTGGAATTCGGGGTTCCCTCTCAAGGAGCTGTTGTAAAGAGGACATAAATAAAACAAAAGAGTTTCTGTTCTCTAAGACCGGCTGGGGGACAGTTCCAGGAGTTCGGTTGAACAGAAGAGGACAGGCGAGATGGCTCAGTAGGTAAAAGTGCTTGCCACAAAACCTGACCATCTGAGGTCGATCCCTGGGACCCGCATGATAAAAGGAGAAAAGCAACTCCTACAAGCTGTTCTCTGACTTCCACACATGCACCGTGGCATGTGTACACACACACACACACACACACACACAGGAGGGGGTAGTTAAAAATAAAAAAGGAATAAGGTACATGGTGTTAATAGTCTGTTCACCACCTGAGCTGGAACAGGAATCTGCTCCTCACTGCCATGTGGCTCATAGCACAGGAATATGGTGGCAGTGCGCACATATGCCTGTCTGCAGGTGTGCATGCATGTGGAAACCAGAGGACAACCTCAGCTTTTGTTCCTCGGCCACCATCCACACACACACATAGGCATACACACACAAACACAGACATACACACACAGACATAGACACACATACACATAGACACACACAGGCACACACACATATAGACACACACACACATACATAGGCACACACACATATAGACACACACACACATACATAGGCACATACACAGACACACACACATAGGTACACACACAGACAGAAACACACACAGAGACATAGACACACACACATAGGCACACACACAGACACACACACACAGACAAACACATAGGCACACACACACACAGAGACACACACAGAGACCCACACACAGACAGACACACACACACACAGACACACATATAGACAGACATACACACATAGGCACACACACAGAAACACACACACATAGGCACACACAGACACACACAGACACACACAGAGACACACACACCACCCCTAACTTATGCCCTGCTATGAGCCCCAACTCTCCACAGGTGGACTTCTCCATAGTGTCCTCCCTTGGCAGAGCCCTCCCTATAGGGTGGCCACAGAGAAAGGCCTACAGTTACAATGTTGGCTGCCAGCTCCCCTTCAGCCAAAGCACCCACCATCACCTCCCTAGGAAGAATGTTGGGAGCCCACAGCTGGTGACGCACAGCCGTCAGCCATGGAAGGCCCATGTTTGCCGCAACCTTCTGGTTTCCCGTGCTGCCTGATGCCCATACCAGACGATATTGAGTATCTAGTACAAACAGGCCCTTGGGCTCCAAGGTTGCAGATGGCCATATAAAGCTGAGGCCACAGTGGGTGGTGGGGCTGCCAGACCCCAGGAGCAATTTGGCTGCTCTTGGCGATGACGTGGCCCTTTTCTCAAGCTTCAGCAGTTAGCCCCTCAAAGCCTGAATCATTCCCTCCAAACCTCAAGTCCGCCAGGCACACGTCATGCCCAGACTCCAGAGAGAGAGAAAGGAGGTGGCTCCCTCTTTGGCAAGACATTTGGGGCAGCACAGAGGAAGCTGTCCCAAGAACCCTCTAGTCCCAACCTTGCCACAAACCAAGTGCCCAGTCAGCTTCCCTCTGAGTGTCTCATTTCTGCATCTGTACTGTGGGGACAGTGAACCCTGCCCTGATCCCCAGAATGTGCCCAGAACCCCCAGAGAAATGAGGTCTGGGGAGAATGGAGACGGGACATAGGGACACTCTTATTCTTTGAAAAGCACAAACCCAGTCTTGCTGCAGATTTAGCCATGAGGACTTAGTGAATTTTCTGCCATGTTGCCCCATCTTCACCACTGCCAGGACACATGTCTAGCTGCTAGTGGGCACCAGTCGTTAGGCATAGCTTACCCACATACAGTCCCCCTTCTATGTAAGGTGAGATGCTGAGAGGTTGGCAGTGAGCCAGTGCTTAGCCCCATTTTGTAGCCAGGAAAACTGAGGTTTGGTTGGTTACATTTCTCCAGACCATGCAGCAAAATCTGGGTTTCTCAACTAAGTTCTCCCACTATCGGGACTCTCCAAGTGGCCCTGGACCTCAGTGTTCCACTTAGAAGTGAGAGGTGCAATGGGAAGCCTACCCAGGGCATGCTGGGAGTGAGTTCTAGAAGGCACGTGGACATGGCTGTTCCAGAAGACAGCAGTGTTTGCCCTAATCTGGAACATGCTATGGCAGGTCCTCCTTGAAATTTCAGCATTCCATCTAAAAAGCCCTCCCTCCTCCCTCTCTCTGAAAGAATGGAGCAGTATTACCTACCCAATCTGTCCCAGAATTAAGTAGTCAAAAGTTGTCTAGACAAACAGATTTTATAGGCCCAGTTAACCCCTGCCAGTCAGACACAGGCATACCTAATAAGGGGCTATATTTAGAGGCTGTCATTATCTGGCTCCCTGGGGAGAAATCTCGACTCTTATTTCACACATTTCCTTTCTAACAACGCTGCTGCTCGGTCAAGCCCCAATTTAGCCTGGCAACTTTTCCTGACAGCCCAGAGGTGGAATGCTCAGCCACGAGGAGACGCTGCTGTCCAGAGCAGAAGCATCATGGTGGGCAGCTCTGTAAGAGCTGGGTCAGGAGACCCCCTGACTCCTTTATCCCATTCCTGCGTATTCTACAGCTCCCGGGGTCTGTCAGTCAGCTTCACTGTGGTGAGCTGGGGTACCCATCCCATGACAACACACTGCCTCTAAGAAGGTATTGAGAGAGAGAGAGAGAGTATGTCTGTTTGTGTCTGTGTGTCTGTGTCCACTCCCATGACAACACACTGCCTCCAAGAAGACAGTCTGTCTGTCTGTCTGTGTGTCTCTGTGTGTGTGTGTGTGTGTGTGTGTGTGTGTGTGTGTGTGTGTGTGTGTGTCCACATCTATGGATGGTTACTTGAGCACTTGTGCATGTATGTAGAGTCCAGAGATCACCCCTGGTACTTTTCCTAGGTACCATCTATCTACATTGTGTTTTGAAGGCTGTCTGTCACTGGCTTGGAACTTGCCAACTAGACTAGATGCCTGGCCACTGAGCCCCAGAGATCCACTCCTCTCCACCCCACCACCCCAGTGCTAGGATTACAAGTATATACTGCCATTTCTGACTTTTTTTTATGTAGGTGTTGAGACTCAAACCCAGGACCTCACACTTGCTCAGCTATCTCCCCAGCCTAGAGGACATCATTCTTTAACAATTTTTTTTTAGATTTATTTATTTATTTATTTATTTATTTATTTATTATATGTAAGTACACTGCAGCTGTCCTCAGACACTCCAGAAGAGGGAGTCAGATCTCGTTACGGATGGTTGTGAGCCACCATGTGGTTGCTGGGATTTGAACTCCTGACCTTCGGAAGAGCAGTCGGGTGCTCTTACCCACTGAGCCATCTCACCAGCCCGAGGACATCATTCTTAGCTCACTGTTAACTGTAAACCTTTGAGCAGAGAGTGGTAAAGGTGCCCAAGGCCCAGGGGTCTCCAGTTGTACCAGAATGCCACACACTGACAGATGAGCAGTTGCCCACCTAGGTGTCCCCTCAGGTCGCAGGTTCCTGTGGCCTCCTGGGATAATACTGCCACCTGGAGGTTGGCGTGAGGCATAAATGCCAGGGGTGCACATGTAGACACCCTCAGAGAAGCATGTCAGTGTGGAACTCTCCAGCCACAGGGGGCGCTGCTCTAACAGCTCGCATGGATGTGTCCCCAACAACCCAAGCTTTCCCTCTCTGCACGGTGTGTGGCTCATTTCCCTGGGTATTTGTGTTTGTGAGCAAGGTGTGCTCTTCCTTCGTTGAAGTTGAGGGCAGTGGGTGATGGTCACAGGGACTTATGTCATAAACAAGGTGGCTTAAATGGCAGGAACAGGTCTCCCACAGATGCAGAGGCCAACTAAAGCAGCCTTCAGTCTGCCTCCCTTCTGGCTCTGGGGAAGAATCTTTATTGACTCTTCTAGATGCCAGGGGCACCCGTGTCCCCCAGTTTGTGGCAACCGTATCTTTGGTGGCCCAGTCTCCTCTTCTCCTCTTGTCTCTCCTCTGTGTGTCCCTCCTAAAGCACCTTCCCTGGTCATAGGGCCACCAGACTCATTCAAGGTTATGTCAAACTGGAGCCTTGCTTTATCTCCATTTGCAAAGGGCCTTCCTCCATAGGACAGGAGACATAGGCACAGGCAGGCAGATTCTCTGGCTCTTTCCCTAGCTGCTGTGTCCACCTGAACCAGACTTAGTGACCCCTGAACAACACACCTCATCTACCCTGAGCCAGCCAAAGGCCTTCCCCATGAGGTGAAATGAGGCTCCCGCGGCTCCTCTGCCCCACAACCTCCACGCCTCCCTCCGCTTCTCCCGTGCACCACCTCTCCCATGGCAGTGATTCTGACGGTCTTCAGTAAGAAGTCCCCCCAACGTGCTACCAAAAGCCCAGCTTCCCTCAGCAGGAAAGTCCTCCACTCCGTTCTGTCTTCCTCTCTGCCTCCCCTACCACCAGAAGGCCAGCCTCCAGGGATAGGAATGCCACCCCAACCACCTGACTCCTCTTCTTTCTCTTCACAGGTTGGTTGTGGGTGCCCCAATGGAAACCAATGGCCATCAGAAGACAGGAGACGTATACAAATGTCCGGTAACCCAGGGCAACTGCACCAAGCTCAACCTGGGTAAGCAACCACTGGCCTCTTCTTAACTCAGGTACAGAGCAAGGTCTGGCACACTCCCATGTTCACAGTCATGTGGTTCATCTCATCCCATGTTACATACAGAGCAGACTAGGATGAGTGTCTACATGTGCAGTCGCCTGCCTCTTCCCTGCTGTTCAGCGAGATGCATCACTATGCTCACACTGCAAGCAAGGAAGCTGGTACTTGCCTTGCAAGCTCAAGGACCCAAGTCCAAACTCTAAAATCCACATCTGAAAACAAAATCCAGACATGGGAGTACATCCTTGTGGCCCTGGTGATTGGGAGGCTGAGATTGGGCTATCGCTGGGACTCACTGGCTAGCCAGCCTAGCAAGCATGACAACGTCCAGGCCACCAAGAGAAAGACAGGCAATGGGAAGACACCCAAGGTTGTCCTCTGACACCTACATGCATACATACAAAAAGAGGGAGACAGAGACAGAAAGGAGTGGGGTGGGGGTGGAGAGACCCTGAGGCCTGAGAGATGAGGCATCTTTCTTTCAGTCACACAGCTCATTGCTTCTCAGAAGTTAACCCCAATTCAGTGCCGATCCTCCAGTGTCCCATTGCTGTCCATCTTCCTAACCCATCCACTGACCATGTGCTTAGGGCTTTTCTGTCTCCTTGGAACAAGTGTGTTCTTGTTTCTGATCTTGAAACAGGAGCGTCGGCAGCCAGACCCGTGTATATGGTCAGCAGCATCCACAGGGCTAGGCACGATCACACCCTTCTAGGCATCCCTGCCCATCCAGTTCCCACCACACAAGAGTGGGACTGGACCATCCAACAGATGAGGAAGTGACAGCAGAAGGAAGCAAGGGGACATGCCCAGGACCACCCAGCTAGTGGGCAGTGTGCTAAGATCTCAAGCCACTCAGCATGCCCGCCCTGCAGCCGCTGTGCGGTGCTGTGCCCACGTGAAGGCTTTGCCTCACTTTCCGAATGGAAGCGCTCGCCAGCCTCTGTGCTAGAGCAGAGACCAAGGGAGATGCTGGACATACACACACACACACATACACACACACATACACACACACACACACACACACACACACACACACACACACACACACACACACACACAGCTCCACTCTACTTAATGCTTCCATCTTTTCCTAAAGGGCAGAGAGACTGTGGTTTGTCTTCGCCCACAAAAGGAAGAAAAATCCTACATGGGCCACAAAGCCATAATTCTTGGGCCTTTCCTGGAAGAGTATCCTTTCCAGGCCTTTTTTTTTCCTCCTCCAGCAAGGTCCCCTGCCCTAGAAACTCACCTGAGGATCCCGGGAGGAGGGTTTCAGCAGGGCAGCCAGCCTGTAACAGGCTGTAGTTCTAGAGACAAACAGATGGATGGAAAGGCCATTGTCCAAGAGAAATCCCAAAGACATTGGATTCCCAGGGTCCCCAAAATCTGTCGCATGATGCCAGAGGCTCCCACAAACCACATTGGTGAAGAATCCAAACCCCAGCACTGCTGGGCCCTAAGCTTCAGTGAGAACACCGGGGAAAGGAGTCTGGCTGGTGACTTAAGTCCCCCATCAGCCCCTCCCTTAGGCACAGGCGACTGAAACAGACCCAGGAGAGCCTCACTTCCAGCTGTGTGTCCTTGAGAAACTTCTCTCTGTCTCTGAGCCTCAGATTTTGACTCGATGACTCCCTAGGACCTATTCTAGATCTGATCTGTGCCCTTACAGGGCACTGAGTAGCTGGCTGGGAGTGTGACTCCATTTGCATCGTGCTTGCCTAGCGTGCAAAAGCCTGGCTTTCATCTCTAGCATCTAAGAACTGAGGGCTGCATCTGTAATCCTAGCTCTCGTGAGATAGAGATAGAGGACCAGAGCGCAAGGCCAAACTTGGTTACATAATTTCTAGGCCAG